>NC_051178.1:42839723-42899722 GCF_013339695.2 Rhipicephalus sanguineus
CGAGCGGTCGCTGCTGGGTTTGTCAAGCGGCTGATCGCAAGACAAACTTGCTCAACCATGGCACCTAGCTCCGCATTTTGTCGTGGAGCTGCTGCTTTGTGATGATGTCGCGTACAGTTATATTGAACAAGCATAATTATTTAGTAAAACGAAGCGCGATAAAGCCACTGAAATTATTTTAGAAGAGAGCGCAATATCAAAGTTAATATGCAGTAATCTCATTATCCTCAGTTTAAGTTGATTGTAACAATGAATTCCTAAAAGAAAGGTATCTTGTGCGATTTGTCGTGTTTGTGAATTTTTTCTTCAGTAGTGCTTCGACAGAGGAGAGAAATAAAAGGCTCATGAGATTTATATCACTTGTTCCTTGAGGGGAATAATTATGTGACTAAGAAGTGCACCGTTTCTTCCCTAGGTGCGCTCAAAATTCAGAAATCGCGAAATTGGCGGAAAAGTGTTTTCTGGGGCCAAATTTATATATTTCTTATTCAGCGAACAACTTTTTTTTTGCATAACTAACTTCGAAACCATTGTTCTGGCTCTAATTCCTACGCCTACAGCAAATTTAATCAAAATCAGGAATGGTGACCGGGACCTCGTGTTCGATGTTATCTGGACACAATATTCATTTAATTATGCTGCCGCGAGCGCCTCGAGACCATGTCATGTAAATCATGCTGTAGATGACATGCATATCATGATTTTCATGTTATGACCTGCCATTTATGTTTGCCATGCAGTCATGTTATGCCATACCAATTTTGGTATACATCCCATTAATGAAATGGACAGGAGAGCACTAAGTCGTTGGCGGCAAGTTAGATAGATAGAGAGATAGATAGATAGATAGATAGATAGATAGATAGATAGATAGATAGATAGATAGATAGATAGATAGATAGATAGATAGTATATAGATAGACAGACACGATAGATAGATAGATAGATAGATAGATAGATAGATAGATAGATAGATAGATAGATAGATAGATAGATAGATAGATAGATAGATAGATAGATAGATAGATATACTAGATAGATAGATAGATAGATAGATAGATAGATATAGATAGATAGATAGATAGATACGCTCAAAGTCGCAGATGTTCGTTAAGAAATGCTTCGCATTTAAAACGTCCCTCTGAAGTGAAAGTGATGATCTCGTCACGCCCATTAGTGACGTTGTCTGCGTTTTCTCTTTCTGCTCTATAGCCAAGACTTCAAGTACAGCCCCGTGGATATTCGACGGTTATGCGTGCCGTCCGTGGCACTTCCCAAAGGGCCAGTGTCCCTCTCACAACGGCCACATATTCGGCGATCAAAGCGAGTGCTCGGCACGTTGCATCAGCGGCAGCCTCGCCAATTCGAGCGCGTGTTTCACGCCCGGGCGCAAGCGTGCCCGTTCCAGAAGTTTAGGTTTCCATACTTCGCGGTTCCCGCAGCCACGGACTCGAAACGACTGCGTTGCTTGAGGGCATCCGTACTGAGGACGCTTCGCTGCTCAGTGGCACCAACGGCTTCGGTACGGCAGAATCCTGTGAACTGGCCTGTTCTGGTGGCAGTGAAGTTGACCGCAATAAGAAGTCGACGTCTCACGGTGTGCGGGTGGTAGCGTGTAGATGCGAGAGCGATCAGAGTTGTTAGGGATACAGTTTGATAGCGGGTTAATAAATTTTTGGCAGCTGTACTGCAAAGTAGTTTTCGATGAAGCTCTAAAGGGCCTTCGCGGTACGTAGTTGGCAGGAATGGTCAGGTGTTGTGAAAACAAAACAAAACAAAACACTGTGCTCAAAGTGAACGATAGAAGGACAATGAAACAAATGTGGCTTTTTTTTTCTTAAAGAGCCAAGTTCACTTTAAGTGAAACAGAAATACGCAGTTTTTTGCCACTAACGATATGGTGGGCCTGTTCCAACTATTTCTTGCCAGTGTGCTCATGTCACCTAAATACCTCAAATCTACATGCGGCTAAATCTACATAGCCCACTGTCGTCGGTATTCAGGAATAAAATTTCGATTTGACTCTTATAGATTGAAACATTTCATTTGGGCGTGAATCAGCTCGTAAAGAAGTCTAAAGTGCAGCAAATGAACGATATAGCAATTTTTTGCGATAAAATTACCACTATCGTGTGCTACCGCCGGTGTCATCCTTTTTTGCATGGGCGTAATGGCGATGATAGAGTTTAAGAGGGAGGGTCGTTCCTGGTAAAAGGCGCACCCTTTTGAGCTGTTGATAGAGGTTTCTTGCTCTTGGCATCTATTGAAGTCCTTCAAAAATGCTTCAGCTTTTCTTCTTCTTAGCTCCTTTTATGCCGCGCCGTTTCGGACCACTTTCTCAAGGAGTGGATGAGTGCCCAATATTGTCATTTCAGTTCTCTTTTATTCCCATATGCTGTCTTGGAAAGAAAGAACATGATACTGTAGCGAAAAACTCGAAAAGAAACAGTTAAGGCAGATAGAAGTAGAAAAGTCGGCCTCTTACTCTTTATATTCGAGTTTTGCCCTAGAATATATATATAATGTCCTTCATGAAGAACTAAATCGTGCAATAAAAACTCATTCAGGAATGAAACACGATATCAAAGCAACTAGGACACAAATTCAACCGATTGGATGCGGCTATGTTGGTTGTTTTCGTGACGATTTTTGACGAAGCGTTGGTTTAATGGATCTGGTTCAGTTTAGTTCAAACAGATAGAGGATTTGGCTCATTTTCGATGCGCACTTTCTTTTTGAGTGCACGTTACAATCAGGCATTGCCCATAATAATTACAACTGTTTTAAAACTGAAATATATATAGGCACGCTTTACGCTCCCGTGAAACTTAGCCCAGTGTCGTTTTCTGAATTTGCATCCTTTAGGAAAAAAAAGGCACAAATAATAATTGTGGTGAATAAAAAATGTATGCGTCGTTCTGTTATCACAAACACCAACGACCGGCGGAGCTTGGGGAAGCCTAGTGATGTAGTACCAAACCGCTCTGTGTCAGACGGAAGACGTCCGACCTTTGTATGACCTCATCCTGTTCTGAGTCTGTGCGATGCTTGCCAAGCGAATTGCGACATTTAGAACGGTGTTTTGATTGTCAATTCATCTTCAGACATGTTGTCAAACTCCTCGTGATACGTTATCGATAATCGTCTGTGGAATGAGGTGTTCATTTAGCATATGTAAAACTCGGCAGCAAAAGTATTGTTTGCTAAAGTCGGTTCTGAGCATTCTAACGAAAAAAAAAAAAACGACGCTAGAAGATAGGTAGGAGAGCAGCAGTCCAGATGGTGTTTTTTGCCCTTGAGCGTCTTTCAGGATCTAAGTGGGCGTCTAAAGAAACAAAAAAAATTGTGTTGGCATTATGTCGCGCAAAGCTTGGCACAGCGAAGCACGGGCCCGTCGCCGCTCGTACGACACGTCTAGCTTGGAGATGCGTGGCTTCCTCCTCGGGAGTAAACACTTTTCAGGATATGCACTATAGGGTTCCCAAGCATCGCTTAGTGGCGCTGCTGCTCTTGGCAGGCAGCGCCATCTCTGGCAGAAAAATAGAAACTGGGAGCATGCAACAAGCGTTCTCCGTTCTCGACGCCGCGCCGCCGCTCGCTTCCGCGCACGTGCAGAGTTCCTCGCGGTACATTCACGTCGCCTCACAATCTACCGCCTGCAGCGCGGCTTCAAAAAACATGGCTGATCCCTCCGTCATAGGAATCGGTATAACACGAAAGTGAAACGTGTCTTCACAGAAGTAGTGCATGTTGTGTAGTGATATATGAAAGCTTGTACAATGTCTACTCGTGTTGGCAGCTATAGCACCGTTTGCCGTGGATGCACACATGTTGACGGCATGTCTTCTATTGCGACGACTAAAGCCCACGATCATGAATAAACCGTTGTGGTAGCTGACGTTGTGAACATATATTTGGACACAGGAAATCGTGAATCCCGCGTAAGGATGGTATCACACAATCTCATAATCAACACTGGTACCCGGTATGCACTTCTTCAAAGCGTCGTCAATTAAGGAGAGAAACGGCACGGGGTGCGCTTTCTAGCAATAGGTGACTGACGCCTGCGCTCATGCATAAACTACCACACACTGCGCTTCAGCAACACGGGAGGTAGAGGTTCGTAGCTTGAGCCGCAAACGCGTGCGTCCCGCTGGCCTCTGTCTCGCAGGCGCTGGTCTCGCTCCACCAAGGCACGACATTCGCACGTCGAAATGGCGTCCTTTCTGCAACGCGTACTGCAGCAGTTTTGTTAGTCGGTGCTCTCGCAATCGAAGCAGTCGGTGGCGGAGAAATCCCGTTGGTGCATGTAGAAGCTGCACTACCTGATGAGCCGACGCACGCTAACACAAAGCGAAAGGCAAAGAAAGAACTGCGTCAAGGGTGCCTCGGCGATGCCAGCGAGCCGACGCACACCGAGACGTTGTAACCATGACCTCCGATATCGCGCGCAATCTCGGTGTAAGCGCTAGTAAATGTGGATTGTGAACCATTACTTCTTTTCACCTCTCACAGACGGCGGTACCGCCCCGCTCCGCCCCGGCTACCTACATCGCGAACAGAGAACACCGTGCGAAAGAGAATGTGTGAAAGACATAAGGCGCGTTCGCGCCGTATGCTGCATCTGCCGAGTTAGCTTAGTCGGTAGGGCGTTGGGCGATACCGTCGCGGCCGCAAGGTCGTGGGTTCGATTCTCATGGGGATCTTTTTCTTGGTTTTTTTTTCTTTCTCACCCGTTGGCGTCCATTTTATCAATGTCATGTCCGTGACGGATGTACTTGTTGGACCCCGGCATGAAACTCTTTCGTGTTAAGAAGATCTCCGAGCTGGACAGGCACTTCCGAAAAGCGAACTTGATAATAGGAGAAAGGCTCGTCAATCACGTTTAAGGTGAACAGCAGACGATTGACGACAACGACGCCCGACTCAACGCGAAATGCGTTTTCAAAGTCGCGATAACACCTTGTAGGGCGTATACCACGATGTACGACTCATTCTGTCATGTTGAAGATACGTAATGGTCCATATGAACTGCGAAGTGAAGCCGTGCACGCTATCGATGATGTGCGTTGTGGAGTATGAAGCATATCATCATTGTCTTGATATGGCATGCTTGCAGTAGCAGCCTTGTACTTTCGTGAACAAACGTTTGCGGCGTCCGAAAAAAAAAAAGAAATTATACAGCCATGGTACTAGAAAAGCCTGAGAAGGTTAGAGTCAAGACCTCCGTGCCGCTGGAGTACCACCCGCCGAATTAGACGCGAGGCAGCTAGCTGAGCTTTAACCACTGCGAGGAAAGTTGAACTGCTCGCCTCATTTTTTCGGCGCTCGCGTCATGCTTGGACTCTCTTTTTATGAGAATATCGACTTTACAGGCGTACAAAGCCTGCTGCACGAACACGTCCGTTCCAGGGTAATAAAGCAGCCTTCCCGAAACGTAAATTGCAGGCGCTGAACTTTTGACAATGTGCCGAGTTAGGTTGAACTCAACCAACCGCGGTATAACGCTAATGTGAACTTTCGACGACCGGTAGGTCTCACGAACACGGGGAATCAAAACACAAAGTTGTTTCAGCTACAACCGTAACTGGACTTTCACAATGCGAGAAGAGAGCGAGTAATCATTACTGTAGTCCAGGGGCGTAGCCAGGGGGGGGGGGGGGTTGGGGGGTTCAACCCCCCCCCCCCGAACATTTTCAGTTTTGCTTGCGTATATATACCTGCGCACATACAAACACACGCACGCACATACATGAAGTATGGTTGAACCCCCCCGAAAAAATTTCTGGCTACGCCCCTGCTGTAGTCGTTGCGCGCGTGCGCCGCGTTACGTACTGATACAGATAGTCGAAACGAACGAAAGCGGTGAACTGAGACAGCCAAAACTGAAGGCGAGACAGTGCTATCAAAAAGGACATACTTGATTCTCCTTGCTGCGGTGATCCACGCTTGTCGCCTTTATTTCTCGTGCGACATGCCCGGGAACCGATACAGTTTCACACGTGAATCGCGTGCCTTGGTGTTGTCATGCACTGTTGTGGCAGCCCACGACGCAGCAATACTTCGGACCTTGCTTCCGTGGGGTCGCTTCTGCCAACGCGGAAATGCAGCTCTGCACAGCAAGCCTCTCGGTTCAGCGTACCAAGCTGCCTGCATGGCGCCCCAGTTGCCCGCGCCGACTGAGGAACGCGCGGACGCGCGCGCGAGCGTGTTCCCGCTGCTGACAAACAGGCTGAATCGGCCGCGCATGCCCACAGTTGCACCAGAGCTTCTCTCCAGAGAAGCAGCGCGGCGCTGTCGTCGCGCCGCAAACTTGAGCTTGGGTTCCTTATAGAGCGAAGGTTGCACGCGATATCTCCGTTGGTGGGCGTGGCTTAGCTACTGCGCATGCGCGGCTTGACCAGATGGTTCGGTATCTGGTCGCTAGACGACGCGATGCTTGCTTCCTTTTGCTTTCGCTGTTTTTTCTCTCTTTCTACTGCTTTCTCTCTATTTCTTGGTGTTTACGTGCTACGCTTTACTCTTTTCCCTCCTCCTTTCTTTCCACCTCACCATCGCATCTCTCCTCCTCACGCTCACTTCCCTCTTCCACTCCCGTGCTACACTATACTACACAAGGCTATGCTAGGCTCTGCTAGCGTGGCTCGATAGCCGAGTGGTTGGGACGCTCGCCTTCGGATCAAGAGTACGCTGTTGCGAATACCCCCTCGTCAAGAATTCTTTTTTGGCAAGAATTTCTCTCGTTCTCCTTTTTATATCTTTCTTCCCGTCCCTCTGTTTGCTTCTCTCTTTCAATCCAAGATACTGGGATCGAAAGCACTTGGGTCGGTTAATTTACAGCTCAGCATATTTGGACAGACAAGTTCAGTTTCGAAGCAAGAATTCTTGGTGGATCACATTCCATTTGTTGATCCACCAAGTGTCGAGAACAACTAAATCTGTTTTGCAAGAAAAAGGCGTTAAAGGGGCCCTCACCAGGTTTGACAATTTTGAACTAACGAGCGCAATGCATACACTGGGCGTTCGCAATCACGTCTGCCAAAATTTGCAACGCTATGCGCCGCGGAAATGGGTCAAATTTCAAGGTGAACGCTGCTTTCCCTTCCTCTCGCGGGCGCGCGCTTTGGAGAGTGAGGGGATGACGTACATGAGAAAATGGCCCTACGTAGATGGTAGTGCTGTGGCGTCGCTCCTCTACGTAGACGACTGTGCTCTGACGTCGCCAACAGTAGCACGTGACACTGCGATAATTATCTGACATGACATGTGTAGTTTGTGTAATCTGTTGCTTGGATAGATTAATAAATCTTGAGAGAAATAATGAGACACACAAAGAGAATGTGTGCGTCTTTTTCATTTTTTTTCGTGAATTGCAGCGAGATGCGGTGCTAATGTGCATCCCTTTCCCATGCGTTCGTGTCCCCGCGGTTACCGCATCGAGCAGACGCCAGCCCTGTAAACGAAAGTAATGTTCTGGCGCGCTCGAGCACTCATTATGCTCATTTATTCTACCGCGTCCAAGTAAACGTTAATGCGGCACTGACTCATGGTACCGCCACTCTTGTGCCCGTACAAATGTCTCAACTTTCATGCCCGCCCCGCAGAAACAGGCAGTACGCCACAGAGAACGCCGACAAAACGCCCACAACCGCTACATAAAAAGAAAAAGGTAGCCGCCGTGCAACGCCGCTCGCGTGCTCGGGCTGGCTGGGGCACGTCATGCGCACGTGACCATGCATGCGCATGACGTGTTCATGCGTATGTGTCATGCGTATGTGTCAAGTGAAGAGGACAGGGAAGGAATTTGGCTTGCTAAGGCTACGCGGGGCGAGTGGCAAGGGTTTGAAACTCGCCTCCTCGCATCATGGTTTCGTGCCGCTACAAATTATTGTTTTTCTCAGCTCGTAATGAACCGATTTGAAAAATTCTTGCGGCATACTGCTCTTCATTCGGCGCACAACAACTTCCAGCGTCTAACTAAAATTTGGTGTGTGGCCTGGTGAGGGGCCCTTGAAATATAGAAGTGCTCAGTGAGCGACAATCACGCAGCGTGGGAACAGGCGAGTGAAAAAAAAAAAGAACCGGCATCAAAAGTTATCACTTTACTGAAAGAATATTTAACATTGGTTTATCACACTGACAATGGACACTAATTGAACTCAGAGGTCGTGGTGTGCGATAAGGTCAGATGCTAACTTCTAAAACAAACGAATGAAAATGGAAGCTTGTTGACAAAGCACTATACAAGAAGTTCGAAGTTGTGTCGTACCATAAGGTATAACACAATTTAAAACGGTACAACAGGACTTGTCGCTCAGCCAGTTGGTTCATTACCTGAGAAAAATAGATATGGCGCAGAAAAGACGGTGACGAAGTGAAGACACGCACTGACAAATTGGGGCACCAAGTTCCAACTGTTCATTACTAGAAACCACGCTGATTCACACATGCTGTCGAACAAGGTAACCTTATTGCAGATACAGTAACATGGATGAACTGACAAATCACCATGAGCGAGTGACATAATAGATTCGAAAGACATGCACCGGAAACTGCACTGACCTGAGCTGTAAAATCTTGCCAGCACACTAGAACACGTGTCGATTACAGGATCAATCAGAGTAATAGGCAAAAGAAGCAGCGCACATCCTAAACACACGTCTAAAAGCTATTTCAAGAACATCATTACTTTGTCCCTTAAATCTAGGGATGATGCGCTAATGCACTGACTGCCCGCCTTTTTGTTAGGAACGCCTCAATTTTCTCCCTTTCAGTGTGGCTGCTTGCTCTCGTTAGAAGTGTGGTATGGCTGACGTATGGCACACAACCGCAGCGCTCGCAGTAGCGTGCCAAATGCACACCCATGTTGTTGCTGACCGCCAAGCGATGCTCTCTTGCACGATCACTGAAACACCGTCCCTTGTTTGATGGATACCCTATCACAGCTTAGCGGAATATGTAGATCACATTGCTGACACATTTAGTGTGTCGCATAGCATGCTTCTTGGAGCATGTAGCCGGCCGCTTATTTCACGTCAAAGGGCAAATCATGGCCACTTTGCATGGAGCGGAGAACACATTCTACGCAGAATCTGGCTGCGGTTTTCTTTATACTGTGAGAGAGCCAAGGACATTAGGTATTACGTGCATACTCATTTTTTTTTCTTTTGGCTCCTGCATTTTATTACCTTGTTCCAGCTTTTGCAAGAGACTTTCACACACACCTGTGATAACGGAGGGAGGAAATCGAGCGTCTTTCAGTCTGCTAGTCTGATTATTAAATCCTGTAAAAAGATTGCGCTCACCAGGCCCGTAGCCGGGGGGGGGGGGGCTCTATAGGTGCCCCCCCCCCGATATTTTGGTGAAGTAGGTGTTTTTACCAAAAATAAATAAGGAAAAAAAGGTGTTTTTCTCAAATAGTCAAGGTTTTCAGCAAGTGCCCCCCCCCCCCCCCCCGCTCCCGAAAACATTTCCTGGCTACGGGCCTGGCGCTCACATGACTTCATTTAAGCTTAATTGAGACATGTGATAGCCGTTCCTCTCATGATTAGCTTAGAATGTGCGCTGTCAGACGGCAAAAGCTGCAGTTGGGTATACACCCCCTTAAGCTACGGTAGGGCATGTATATCAGATAAACAGGCCAGTGTATCAACGATCGTGCAAGAGAACACCCCTTGGCGGTCAGCACTAACATGAGCGGGCACTTGGCAGGCCACTGCAAGCGCTGTGGTTGCGCGCTACACTTCAGTCAAGCCACATTTCTAAGGAGCTCAAGTAGCCGCACTGAAAGGGAGACAAGCATTCCCAATAAAAAGGCAGGCAGTCAGTGAGTAAGCGCACCATCACTAAGTTTAAGGGACAAAGAAGTGATGTCCCGGAAACATAGCTTGTAGAGGTGTCGAGTTTAGGTTGCGCGCTGCCTCTTTTGCCTATCAATCAAATTGATCTTGTAATGGACACGTGTTCTAATGGGCGGACAGAATTTTACAGCTCAGGTTAACGCAGTTTCCGGTGCATGTCTTTCGAATCTGTTAGATCACAGGCTGATGATTTGTTATTTCATCCATGTTACTATATCTGCAATGAGGTTAAATGTTGAGACGTGACGGCGTCTGACGTAGACGTGCCGTCGTCACTTGTTTAATGAGAAGACAAAGGCGTACGGCCGAGGAAGGAAGCGAGAGGCCGAAGGCGAGCAGCGGCCGTGGCGTCCAGCCAGCCAGAAGCACCCGAATGTCCTAACTGCCTTGCGCCAGGAGCCACCGGCGCTCGTCGTCTTTTTCTCCGGCCGGTTGGCTGCCACTGGCGCGGCGCTACGTGGGCTCCCCCCTAGCGCTTTGCGCGATAGAAAATATATGTACAAAAAAGCTAGGAATAACAAATCAACAATATTGTAGGCATCTATTATGCACTTCTTCCTCATCTCTGTATTATTGTAATCATTATCGCGCGTTTGCCTTTCATCACCATCGTCTTCGGGTGTGTGCTCTTGATCATCGTGGTCGTGGCGCTTGTTCACTCTCGACGTCGCGACGAAATAAACCGCCTTACGACGGAGACGTCATACGTGGTGGAGGTGACTTTACGATCCCCGGTCCTCTCCTCGCCCCGACTACTCGCTGGAGCTTCGTTCGGGCCGCCGCTTGCACCCACCGTGCCCCAGCATGGCGCAGAACCAGCCAGCCGACGCCCATGTCGCTCCCATTGCCGCTCGCATCCCGGCGCCGCAAGCCTCACCTCTCTACGTCATCAACAACCTCCAGCGTGACCCCCCGATCTTCACCGGTCTCCGCGGAGATGATGTGGAGGACTGGATTGACAATTACGAAAGAGTAAGCGCCACTAATCTGTGGGACGATCCTCACAAGCTCCGTCACGTCTCCCTCTATCTCACGGGTGTTGCGAAGACGTGGTTCTTCAACCATGAGATTGATTTCGCCGACTGGCCAGGCTTCAAGCAGCAGCTTCGCCAAGTTTTCGGGACACCTGCCGTCCGATCCGCTCTCGCGAAGAGGACCCTCGATGCTCGCACACAACATCCCGGCGAGTCATACACATCGTACATCGAGGATGTTCTTGCGCTCTGTCGGCGTGTCAACTCATCGATGACGGAGTCAGACAGACTACGCCACATTCTGAAGGGTATAGGGCCTGTTGCCTTCAATGCCCTCGCTGCTCAGAATCCGTCTACTGTCGCTGACGTCGTCACAACGTGTCAGCGCCTCGATGAACTTGACTCCGTCCGCCTACAACCGGCCACTGTCGAACACCGTCCTACGGCGGACCGTGACCTACGCGACATGATCAGGGAGCTCATACGCGAAGAACTGCGGTCAATGGGCTTCTCCCCACCTTCACAGTCCCCTGCACAGCCTTCAGCAACGGCCTTGCGAGACATCATCAGGGAGGAACTAACATCCTTGACCTGTCCAACGCACGTCCCACCAGATGCTTCTCGGCCACCGACGTACGCACACGTTGCTGCCGCGCCTTCCAGCAACGTGAATTCAACGTTGCCGCTACCATCGTACGCGTCGGTTGCTGCTGCGCCGCCGGTCCACCTCCGGTCGATGCCATCTGAATCTCCATCTACCCACCTGACTGCACTATCCTCCGGTGCACCGAACGCCCTCTACTACCCGCCTTGGCGTTCGTCCCGCCCAACGTGCTATTATTGCGGATATCGCGGGCATATCTCACGTTTCTGCCGCAAGCGCCAGCAGGACGAGCGTCGTGGTTACGATATGCGAGAACGTGATTTCTCCACTGGGGATTCTTACGGCCGGCGTTATTCGTCCCTTCCTCAGCGGTCTCCATCTCCGCCCGCATCGACTGACGCACGGAGTACGTACCGGTCCGCAAGACGCCGATCACCTTCGCCCTTTCGTCGCTCCTCCTCTCCGCTCCGCCCTGCCTCGTTCACCACTGCCGACCGTACGGAAAACTAAGTGATGCAGTTTTTGGAGGGAAAACTGCATTCCGAAGTAGAACTGAAATTCCTCCAGCACGCCCGTTCAATATGCTTTCTGTCATAGTGGAAGGAGTTCCCGTCGATGCTTTGGTGGACACCGGTGCGACATTTTCTGTGATCCATGCTGATTTGTGTAAACGCCTCAAGAAAGTCACGACGCCTTATAATGGACCCACGCTAGTCGCAGCCCAGGGTAACACCATACGCCCTTCCGTTCTTTGTACTGCCCGTGTTTTTATCGATGACATCCTTCATTACATCCAGTTTACAGTGTTAACCCAGTGCTCTCACCAGCTAATTTTAGTATGGGACTTTCTATCTTCTGCTTCGGCCGCCATTTGTTGTGGGCAACGTGTTCTATACCTTACAGACACCGACTCCATGTTAGACGACGACACCTACAAGCCACTTCGTCTGTTCGCTACGGAAGATCTCGAACTACCGCCACGTCAAGAGCGAATTGTGACCCTTACGTCTAAGGACATCGACCACGGTGATGTCTTGGTGTCCCCTTCATCCCATTGCTTTACCAAAGGCATAGCTCTTGCGTCAGGTGTGGTTCGCTTTCGCAACGGCTCCGCGCTCGTCATGGTCATGAACGCCACATCGGAGAAAATTCTCCTTCCACAGGGTACCACGGTGGCCTTCGTTGCCGATGCTGAGCCACTTACACCTGCCTCTACCAACGACCCTCCAACTTCTGAGCCTGCTTCTTCCTCTCCCTTTACTGCACTCCTCAGCGATGATTTGTCCGCTACGCAGGCGCAGCAGCTGCTTGCTTTGTTAACAAAACACGCCGATTCTTTTGACGCCTACTCCTCGACGTTGGGCCAGACTACCGCTGCAGCGCATCGCATTCAGACAGAGGGAACATCTATTGTGCACCGCCGCCCATACCGCGTGTCTCTTGCTGAGCGCAAAATCATCGAAGAAAACGTCGCTGACATGCTCCAACGAGAGGTAATCCGTCCATCAGCTAGCCCCTGGTCGTCGCCTGTTGTCTTGGTCCGGAAAAAGGATGGTTCCGTGCGTTTTTCCGTTGATTACAGGGCGCTTAACAAGATCACTCGCAAGGAAGTGTACCCCATGCCACGCATTGACGACGCCCTTGATTCCCTACAAGGCGCGGAGTACTTTTCAAGCCTCGATTTGCGTTCAGGATATTGGCAAATTCCCATGCACGAAGATGATAAAGAAAAAACAGCGTTTGCAACTCCCGACGGACTCTACGAATTCAAGGTGATGCCTTTCGGGCTCTGCAATGCACCCGCGACTTTTGAGCGCATGGTCGACACCGTGCTGCGTGGCCTGAAATGGAAGACTTGCCTCTGCTACCTTGATGACATTGTCATCTTTTCATCAACATTTGCTCAGCACCTGCAACGCCTGGATGAAGTCCTAACATGCCTCGCCACCGCTGGTCTACAGCTCAACACCAAGAAATGCCGTTTCGCCAGCAAATCCATCAAGGTTCTCGGTCATGTCGTGAGCAAGGACGGAATTCGCCCTGACCCTGACAAGATTGCTGCGGTCCTTCACTTCCCTCGCCCCGAAAGGCCTAAGGATTTGCGAAGTTTTCTTGGTCTCGCATCCTATTTTCGTCGTTTTATACGGAACTTCGCTTCGATGGCTGCGCCCCTACACAAGCTACTTGCTTCCGATGTACCATTTGTCTGGTCCGACGAATGTCAATCGGCGTTTGACCTGCTGAAGGGAGCCCTCACGTCAGACCCTGTACTATGCCATTTTGATGAGACCGCACCGACTCTCCTGCACACAGACGCTAGCGGCCGCGGTATAGGTGCTGTTCTTCTCCAACGCGACGACTCTTCCCGCGAGAGAGTCGTTGCATACGCTAGTCGCGTACTGACCCCTTCAGAGAAGAACTATACGATCACTTAGCAGGAGTGCCTGGCTGTGGTTTGGTCAGTACAGAAATTTCGCCCTTATCTGCACGGCCGTCATTTCACCATCGTTACGGACAACCACGCCTTATGCTGGCTTTCTACACTAAAGAACCTCTCCGGACGCTTGGGTCGGTGGATTCTACGTCTCCAAGAGTATGATTTCGACATCATTTACAAGTCTGGCAAAAAAACATCAAGACGCCGACGCTCTTTCTCGTTGCCCACTACCTACCGCTCCGCTCGACGCTCCCGCAACCGTTTTCGACAACACCTGCTCGGACGAACCTTCTAGTTCAGTTACCTCGCTCTCCTCGATGGACCAGCTACCAGCCGATGACGATCAACCATTCAGCTCTCGCCAGCTGGCTGACCCGTACTGCCGGCGCATTATAGATCACCTCTCTGCAGCATCCCGTCCACCTAACGTGCGGCTTCGTCGTCAACTCTCGCAATTTAAGCTGGAGAATTGTGTTCTGTATCGTCACATTTACCACCCTGACGGTCAACTCTGGGTGCCCGTTTTACCACGCTCTCTTCGACATCATGTTCTTAACGCCTTTCACGACGATTTGACAGCTGGCCATCTTGGCTTCCACAAAACCCACGACCGCATTCGAAGCCGTTTTTATTGGCCTGGCCTTTCAACCAGCGTAGCAAGGTACGTAGGTTCCTGCTCTTCTTGCCAGCGTCGCAAACTTCCGACATCTGCTCCTGCCGGCCAATTACAGCCAATTCCGTGCCCCACAACACCATTCGAGGTCGTAGGTGTCGACCTATATGGGCCTCTTCCCGTCACTGGCGCTGGAAATCGATGGATAGTGACTGCCGTGGACCACCTCACGCGCTACGCTGAGACGACTTCAGTGATTACTGGTTCAGCTTCGGAAGTTGCTGACTTCGTCCTTCACGCCATAATTCTGCGTCATGGTGCTCCCAGAGTACTCCTGAGCGACCGTGGAAGGGCATTCTTATCACAACTGTTAAGTGAAGTCCTACGCGCTTCTGGCACTACACACAAGACAGCGTCTAGCTACCATCCTCAAACCAACGGCCTGACCGAAAGATTTCATCGAACCCTTGCCGATATGATCGCCGTCTACATTCAACCCGACCACAAAAACTGGGATAAACTGCTACCATTTCTCACTTTCGCCTACAACACGGCCGTTCAACGCACAACCGGCTACTCACCGTTTTATCTCGTTTACGGGCGTTCGCCTACATTTTTTCTCGACGTTTCTTTCTTCACCTGCAATGGCCATTCATCCCCGACGTCTTCCGAAGAATATATTTCGAGACTTGCGCAGTGTCGCCAGCGCGCTCGCATGAATACACAAGCCACGCAACAAGCCAGGAAGCTCGTCTACGACACATCTCATCGCGTTGTCGCCTTCCGACCTGGTGACGAGGTGTTGCTTTTGACACCACTTCGCACACCTGGTCTGTGTGACAAGTTCCAACCTCGGTTTATCGGCCCATACATAGTTTTGGAGCAGACTTCTCCTGTAAACTATCGCGTGACACCACTTGTCGTCCCTACTGACCGCCGTTACCGCAGTACCGAGATTGTTCACGTTTCTCGGATGAAGCACTTCACGCGACGTTCCTCGTCGCCTTGACTTGAAGCGGCCAGGCTGGCCGCTTCCACGTGGGGGGAATTAGTGTAGGCATCTATTATGCACTTCTTCCTCATCTCTGTATTATTGTAATCATTATCGCGCGTTTGCCTTTCATCATCATCGTCTTCGGGTGTGTGCTCTTGATCATCGTGGTCGTGGCGCTTGTTCACTCTCGACGTCGCGACGAAATAAACCTCCTTACGACTGAGACGTCATAATATGTACATGCGCCGCAGTTCTTAGAATGTCTACTGAGAAATCGGAGTCATCAGGGTAGAAGGCGTAAGGAGTCCGTTGTTCCGGCGGGCGACACTGGGAACCACGCAGTGGGCGAGAACCGCGATGATTGCGCGCCGCTAGCAGCATCGAATAAAGCAGAGAGGTGCGTTGAAGGTGCTGGTGGTGGAAGTGGTGCGAACGCCCTGGTCGACGCAAAGCAAACCATCGCGCGGTGCGGCTTCTTGAGCGCCGACAACAGTGCGCCTGTCGACAGCGCGATGTATGTTCTATACGGACCACGAGTCGGGCACTGTGCATAGATCTGGTGTAGCCTCTCCTGAAATGATGACAATACGACGGAGGTAATGAGAAATGGCTGTTCACGACACCGGATGGTTCCTGAGTTGTGGGTAGGCAAGAGGGCATGGGGTGTGCATGGCTCCTCAGAGAGATCAGAGGAAATCCTCGCAGGCACATCTGGAAAACTCTGGCTGCCATTTAAGGCGTTGGAGCAGAGGCCGTGATCGGGTTGACAGTCTACGAGCGCTTGAGCGGCAGGCGCCGATGTGTTGGGAAATCGGCTGGCGTGCAACGCGAAAGCGGGCTCTGCGACCGTGGTGTAAGCGGTGTCGTGGGCTTCCACAGGTATTAGGACAGGCGTGCGCTCTGCAACCAGATCATCTGGCTCGTCTGTGATCATGGAATTGCCCCGGGTAGCCAGTGGAACAGCGCAGGATTCTGCAAGAAATGCGACGGTGCACGGTGCAGCAGCCGGCGTCGAATCCGTGATGGAGAGAGGTGGCAGTGGCTCTGGTGGCAGAACCGGCACATCAGAGCCAGGAGCCAGGACTCCAGGATTGTGGGTCTCTCAGTCGATGGGTCAATTGGCGCGGGAGGGTGATCTCCGTCACCTGTGTAGCCGGTAGTCGGCAGGGGAACGGTTTGGACTGGCCATGGTGCGGAAGACGTCCAGGTACATGAAGTCGTGTCAGGTGGCGCAGGGTCGCTCTTGGGAAAAGGCCGATGTCTGATGCCGTAAAACTGTAGCACGGCGTGTCGCAGATCATCGTAAGGGCGAGGGCTCCATGAGAAGTACGTGAGGTGGCGTTTGAGGTCACGCGGAAGATGGTATTCTTGTACCTAGAACATGAATTCTTGGAGCCAGATGTTATTGAGCTCCAAGGCCGCCTCGAACTCCTCGAAGCATGACTGTAGGCAGGAGGTGCGGGATGCTCGCAGCGGTGGATCGAATTTCGGCTGGCAGACTGGCTGGGACATGGCTGCGGTGCAGTGCCGGTCGCTTATCGTCGCGTCCGAGGTCACCAAATGTTGAGACGTGACGGCGCCTGACGTAGACGTGCCGCCGTCACTTGTTTAATGAGAAGGCGAAGGCGTACGGAGGAAGCGAGAGGCCGAAGCCGAGCAGCGGCCGTGGCGTCCAGCCAGCCAAAAGCACCCGCACGTCCTAACTGCCTCGCGCCACGTGCCACCGGCCGAGCCGGCTGCCACTGGCGCAGCGCTACACCCTGTTCGGCAGCATCAAAAATCTGCATGGTTAGTGTTAATAAACAGTTGGAAGTTGGTGCTGGAGTTTGTCAGTTCCTGTCATCACTTCGTCCCCGTCCTTTCTGCGCCATACCCATTTTTGTCAAAACGGTAGAGATCAGTGTGACACACTGTATTCTCAACTAGAGCACTGCACGGGCCGTGATTTAAGGCCCGGGCCGGGCCCGGGCCCGCCATTCACTGAAGTTTACCCGCCCGAGCCCGGCCCGGCGACTCAAAGCGAGGCCCGCACCCGGCCCGAGCCCGCGAAAAAGTTTCACCTAACCCACCCGTTCCGGCCCGATCGAAAATCAGGCCCGACCGAGGCCCGAGCATGAAATTTTGAGCAAGGAAATTTAAACAGCAATAATAGATATTTTGTTGTCGTATGCTTGGCTAAAAAGTCTATTTTAACGTTCAGTATTTAGGTGCAAAAAATGCCTTATGGCGAAAGTATTTGAGCAAGGATAATGGGTACGATGAACATTTATTGACGAGCGGTATACTGCACCAATTTTTTCGGCATATACAGACAGAAATCGTGAAGACAGTTTTGTGATTTATCGTGACAGCCAAATGGATTTAAAGCCTGACTTCAATTTTAATAAAAAGTGTAATAAAAACAGAGGGGCAGGGAACGCATTCCATCGTTCTCGAACTTCTTGTTTTTATTGCGCTCCCTATCAAAACTTAAAGGGCGCTTCACCAACAAACCTAACCGTACACCCTTCTGGATATTTAACACCAGTCTTCGGTATAGTAGCAGTTTAGTAACAGTCCTCAGTATAGTAGCAGAAAAAGCGAAGATGAAAGCTAAATTTATTAACGCTGTTTTAAATACACAAACTTCGAATAAAGCTATTAGAAACCGCGTAGACACTTCGAGAGACGTATGTATGTACAACCGAAAAAAGAAAAACCAACTACGATATGGACTACTCATATCACGCCACGCTACTGTGAGTATTTAGTCTGTAATGCTTTTGCGGCACATTTCATAGTTGTTTTACATGTTTTTGTGCAAGAAAAGCAAATTGTCGAGAGATTCTGGCTTTAGGCACGTCCTGCGCTCGTTCATCACATAACCTGCCGCGCTGAAATTTCGCTCACTACTTGCACTTGTGGCAGGGACGCACAAAATCTGCCTTGCGAGTTGTGAAAGAAGGGGGAACTCGTCTTTCTTACACTTCCACCACTGTAGCAGATCTCCGACGTATTCGCACACCTCTGTGGAATTCAAATAGCTTGTCAATTCATCCCTGCATTTCTGTGGCTCCATAACGTCGTGCCACTCTTCAAGATCATCTATAAGCCTCCTCTTTGCGGGCTTCTCGCTGCAGGTTTCAGCAGCGCATGCATCAGACGGCTGATACACTGCGCTTCACTGATACACTGCGCTTCTTTCATCTTCCTCGAACGCTCGCAGCTGACGATAGGGCGGCGAAAAAAACGTCGCAGTCCTGTGTAGTTCACTAAGCTCCAGTTTCCGCTGAAGAAACTCTCTTGCTCGCAATTTTAATGCAGCTGTTGTTGATGCCGTAGCTGGAACTAAAGTCAAATGTTTCTCCAGCTTTGTTTTGCAGAGCAAAACGAGTGGCAGGGTAGGTTGTTCCTCTTTCTCGAGCATGTCGGTTGCTTCTTTGAATGGTGCCAAAAAGTCAATTATCTCCTTGATTGCAGTTTTGCTGACTTCTTCCATCATCGAGCTTCCTCTGGAATCCAGAAGTGCTTCAACTTTCTCGCGTGTACACAGAGTTCAGCATAGTGAGTTTTGAATTCCACCTGGTACTTACTTCTTGATTTACGCCGCGGGGTAAATGGCTGGAAAGGCCACTCTGCTTCAGGAAAGTGACGACAGCCTATACATGTTAGTCGGCGTTTGTGGTGTCCTGACTTCTTTCTTGTGTCGTTGTTTGCACGCCCTGTCTTTTTAGAATGAATACTTACCAACTAGCTCAGCTCTCTGTTATTCTAAGCCTATACATTTTGTAACTGCCCACGAACGTGTGGTAGTTTTTCACTCAAGAAGACATCGTCAAAAGTGTGGCGCATGACCGTATTGAGGACGTGTGCGGTGCAGCTGACCCTGCTGTACGGGCGAAGTGCGATCATCACATTGGCTCCTTGGTAGGATACAAACTCGACATTTCCTAGGAGGCTTTCATCCAGTCCAAGTTTTGCGCATCTTCGCACAAGCTCTCTTCTAATGTTGTCGCCTGCCTTCTTTTCGGGAGGGAAATCGCCTGTAAAGAGTACTAAGTTTTTCAGTTCCCAGTTGTCGTCCACACAGTGAACAGTGGCTGTGGTGTACGCCGTTTTTTTGTAGTCATCAGTGCACATGTCACCAGTCATTGAACAACGTCTATCCTCCATCGCAGCCTTAAATTCTGGCCTCAGCCCTTCTCGTAAAGAACCGGCCACTTCAGCTGCCTTGCGGAACACTGTCGTGGGGTGTGGAAGTAAATCTTTGGCGGATAGGGTTCCGTACCGGGCACCGGCGGCGAGAAGTTCATTAGCAATTTTCAAAAATCCTTCATCTCGCACGATGTCCAAGGGCCTCATATCTTTAGCGCACCATCGGACGCACAACGTCGCGAAGCTTTCCTTTAAACTGGAAGGAACCACAGCAGATCCTCCCATTGATTTGCATTTGTGCCTGTTCAGGTGAGACGTTCCGATTTTACCGGTATTAAAGCTCAGAAAGCTTTTGCACTCTTTGCATTGCACGTGTCCTGCTGGAGACAAGGTGTTCGAATCAACTACCGAAAGAAACCTCTTCCAAACGTCGCTTTTAGGGAGTGCTTTGACACGAGCTTCAGTTTCCCGGAAGAAACGTCCTCTTTCAGTCCTGCGCTCATTGTATCCTGCACCCACGTAAAATAGTATCCTGCACCCACGCGGAATCAAATGGCAAAAGCTCTTCTTTACTGCGAGGCATGTAAGCACAGCAAACATGATCGATTTTCACGGCCAGGTTTTCACGGCCTTTTACAGTCTTAGGATGCTCCGCGCATTCTAATACTGTAAAACGTAGTATTGCTCAGCATTGCCTTCAGTCCGCGCTGCGCAGATCGTGTCCGCACATGATGCAGACCAGCCTGTGTAATTAGATTGGCAGACTGGAAAAGGCTGGCTTTCCTCGGGCGGTCTTGCACGCCGTTGCCGAATCTCTGCAACGGAAGGTGAACTTCAGCACTCAGGAAGAGCACTCGAGAGAACGGGAGCGCGCCAAACCACAGGTGGTGCCGTACTTGTACAAATTGAGCCGCAACCTCAAGAAGGTGGCCGCTAGGTGCGCAATCCCTGTTGTGTTTTCCGCTCCGAATAAACTGGCGCACTTGTGCCCACGAATCTCTCGTGCTAAGCAGCAAGGGTGCCAAAAGAGGCACGTAAAACCTTTCAGGCGTTGTGCCGAAGGGGTTGTATATGAAATTCCCCTGAGCTGTGGCAAGACCTACATCGGTCAAACGGTTCGGTGTATCAACGACCGCCTGAGGGAGCATGCCAACAGCATTGGAAAAAGTGATGGTGCGCACCTTCCTGTGCATGTCAGGTCATGCTCGTGTGTGCCACGTTTTGCGCAAGCTTGGATTATCGGCAAAAGCAGAGATCAAACTGCGAGGGAATTACTAGAGGCGTATCATAATAGAAGTAAAGGGTCTGCTTGTGTCAGTGACACATCCATTGTCTCAGTCTGAGTTGTCCTTCTTTAATGAACTGCTCACGTGATGTCATGTTTGGGGTAACTTTTCCACACCACTGCGCATGTGTGGAAGTTTACCTGTTTTTCAGCCTGCGCTGGCAATAAACAGTTGGTAGTTTGGCGCTCTTCTGTCTCTTTCCTCCGGCCCTTTTTCATGTTTCTAGCTTCGCGCCAGTTACGATATGTTCAGCAAACCTTAGTGACCATGTACTTTGGCAGATGTACGTGCACTGGGTTCGCAGTTTCTTGCTCCAAGGCAATAAAGTGGTAACGTGATGCAGAGCGTTTATTTTGCATCTACCACGTGTAGTCCCCCCCCCCCTTCCACTTCCAATACGTTATGCGTGGTTTCCGTTTGCTCTTTTCTTCCTCGTCTAATGGTGCACGCCTTCCAACCGTGGTTACCGCTAGGAGGCGGCCATTCGCCCACAGTGGTAGCTCAGCACGTAGGGTGTCGCGATGATAAACTCGAGGACGCGTTTTCGATTCCCGGCCCCGGCCGCCGTGCATTTCGATTGGGGCAAAATACTAGAACTCTTATGCACGTGGATTTAGATGCACGGTAAAGAATCCCAGGGGGTCGAAATTAATCCTGGATGCCCCACTACGGCGTGCTTTATGGTCATATCAACGTTTCGGCACTTAAAAACCCAGCAATTATTAGCGGCTGTTGGCCTATTTTTGGGCTTCGTTCCAGTTTAGTGATGACGGTGCCGCTCAGCTTCTCGACGCTGAACGATTGGGCACATGTTGTTCTAGGTAGCGGGACCTTCCCTGGCACGCAAGGGAATATACTTTGGCCGACACTTACTTCAATAGCTGCATACTATTTCTGCATGTTGCAGCACTCTTACGGCAGTCACATGGTGCTCTTGCAGCATATATATTGCGGAATAAGACTGTACCCATAAGTTGGCAAACCCTTTTTTTCGACTTGCATGGAACACAATTTTGGCGTTTAGACTCACGCAGATTTTTCGTGTGCTAAGCATTCCTTTCCATCTTTTCATCCCGTAATCACTTGATTTACTTTCCTACCTTTCCTCCTCTTTCTGTGGGCACACAGGGAAGGTAGCCGCTCGTGTCCAACTCACACCACTACAGAAATGGGAACCGTTATGAGCCACGGGGAAAAACTCTTTCTCTTTTGTAATTCAATGTATTGAGAATCCGCGTAGACTTTTCGTTTTAGGGCCGGCTAGAACTTTCCTTAGCTTCATTCACCTTGCAACTCTGTCATCGCTCTTGTGAGGATCAATTGTAACTATAACTTTATTACTGCGATTATGAGATAACATTTGGAATATATGACGCGCATGCAAATAAAAGCACAGAACTAACCGTGGCATGTTACCTATACAAGTGCCTGATGCATTTACTTCTAGGTCACCCGATCCTCATAAATCAAGTAGCCACGTGAACCAAGAAAAATAGGGTATTTCAGATAAACCTTCTTCAAATTGCTCGTTCCACATAAAAGCCACTAAGTTCAAAATACGTGGAACGTATATGTATGCACAAAGCATCTGGAACCATCGTAAGAACGCACCAAAGAGCAAGCCCGGCCCGACCCGAGCCCGTAACCTCATACCCGGGCCGGACCCGAAGCCCGGAGCTTCAGGCCCGAGCCCGGCCCGGGCCCGCCGTCAAAACCACTTTACCCGGCCCGGCCTGGCCCACGGGCAGGGCCGGGCCCGGGTTTTCGTGCAGGCCCGAGCCCGTGCAGTGCTCTATTCTCAACCCCTCCTAAATAATCTTGAGTACGCATGCACCAGTCACGGAGGCAAAATCTGAGTGCCTGTGAAGACCAACACTGCAGCTTTGTTTTCTGGAGAGTGGACATCATTACCAAATCACTCCACCACACGGCATGTAGCATATCGGGTGTAGAGGCAGACGCATTAATTATAGGACCTGTGTACATGAGCTCGTTGTTAGGAATGAGATGTCCACTCATGTGCCTACAAAGTGTGAGGGACGCTATGTTGGCTGTCGGTTAGTTCCATTCGCTGTTCAGAACAAAGCACTAAGTTTCTAGGTGTATGGTTTTCCGAAGGCTTGACATGGAACACACATATAGAAAAACTAACGGTAGAACTCAGTAAAACCGTTGGATGTTTATATAAGCTCAGCCCATTCTTACCAAAGTGGTTACAACTAGAATTATATTATGCTCTTTTCTACTCTAAAATGACATACGGTATCTTCGTATGGGGTACTACTACCCAAACAAACTGTCAAAAATTACTAGTTCTTCAAAAAAGAGTTTTGCGAGCGTTCGAGCAGTACCATGGTATTATCAACGACTTGAAAACTAAGCCACTCTTTGAAAAATACGTAATACTAACGGCAACAAAACTGTATCACTTCAAACTTCTGCAATGGGTGAAACAAAACAAGCCACAATGTCTTCAGAACCCGCCTGACAATACGCATTATACCATGCGTCAGCAACGCCGGAAAATCCCAGCATTAAGGACAAATTATGGCAAGCAACACGTTCAGTATCAAATACCCACAATGTTAAATCGTTTACTGCAGTCTCATAGATTTCAATTCCATACCCTCGAACACCATTATCAAGTCCATCCTAATGAACCATGATATTGAGTATGCTTATTAAAGTTCCTATGCTTGATTTGTTACATCCTATCTATCAATTTGAGTTATGTGTTGTAGTTTCTTTTCTTATGCTTTATTTAACATTGTCTATTGATGAAGTTTCTTTTGAGATGAAGCTTTTGTGATTAAGTTCTTTTGTTATGTTTTCTCTGAAATTGTGTAATAAGAACATGCTAAATATTGTTGTGTTATTGTTTTATTTCTGAAAATGTCTGCGACAGAGTGAGATCTTCAGCGGCCTGCGTGCCAAACTGTATTTAGGAGCAGAGGCCCCATGTCAGGCTATATAGCTTTTAGCCTCTGCTCCCGATCCTGTAAGAATTCAGGACAAATAAACTTCAATTCAATTCCATTCAACTTCAACTTTTTCAGCCCTGTTCCACTGAACCTGAAGCTCATAAGTGCATAAGTGATGTCAGTGCTGTGCTTAGAAAACTAGAACTGAAAATATTGCCGCAGACTGCTTCCAATAAGATTTCTACCAAGCCAGCTAGCGAGCCGCTGTGTAAGCCTCCACAATGTCACGTGCCTGCTCGTCTTTGTGGTAGCACGGCGCATGCCTCCAAGGCTTAAGGAGGGACGTGGCTTTGGAAAACCAACTTTCTTATAACTTAACAGATATTGATGAAAACTGGCACAAATATTCCGCGTGTCTCCCTTATGCTTCCTAACAAGTTCCAGGTTGATATCTTCACAATTTTTTATTAAATTAAATTTTTACTTCATGCATTCCTTAGCACTTTGCGCAATGCCTGGAGAGTTTAAAAAATGCACTAGATGACTAGATCAATAATTTTTGCATAGCTAAATGCACGCTGACTGTCGTGACATTCTTGCTTTATTTTTTTTGCAGCACAATATTCTTGCATTGCGATTCTTTTGGCTACCTTCAAATCAGGCGCACTCTTTGGGTGAACGACTAGTCACATGGTAAAATTACAAAAAGTCAAAATGAGAAAGAAAGAAAGAATGTCACGACATGCATTGCAGTCTAAGAAACATGACAAAAGAAACGAAGCCAAAATATGCGAAACGGTTACGAAGAAAATGGCTGCGCAAACTCGGCAGGCAGGCGAAAAGGCACTTTTGAGAAAACGGCTCTCCAAGTTTCACGTTGTGTCCAATGGTCTAGAATGCACCAGGATCATAGTTTTGGTGTCCTTAGTGATGCGAGGTCTCTTGAGCATTTTATGCTTGCTTTGGTGCTCTTTTGATGCATTTTTTCCCGTATGGCATCCTTCTCTGCAGCTCTTCAAATGAAGTGCTTTCCAGGCTTCGGATCAAGTGATGCACAAAACTTTCAATAAGCATGGAGAGTGCCAGTATTATACTTGCAGACTGCCCCATTGACAGCTGTTTCAGTGACAATCAGTGAAGCGTTTAGCTCCGTAGAATTGACCAAACTACCGAATGAAGACTCGGCCGCATTGAGTTCTTGTTTTTTTTTGGCAACGGCCGAGCAGCTGAGGGTGGTCAGGTTTTGGCAGACTAGCAGCAATGCAGTGCTGGCAATTCATACGTGTGTAGTGGTGGAGCATTGCCTTCAGCTTCTGCAGCACGGTACTTGCACCAGCTCAGGGACCCAAGTGAGCAGAATTCATGGTGCAGTTCTTCATTTCTCGAGGTGATGTGATAGAATGTTGCCATTATGGCCTTTTGCATGTCATCAATGTCAATGGTGTCACGGATAGCCATACCATAATAACTAGTCAGTCTTTTAATCAGGTCTTGAGTCAGGCCGCCCCATCCTTGATACAGGTGTTGGCAGAGCTGTTACTATCATCTTTTTGACATTATTTATACCGTAATAAAAATTGTCTACATATCTAAACACTTTGATAACATCCTAGAGACAACTAATGTCAAAATTGCTACATATGTAGACGATCTTTTATTACTTTTAAAGAAACCCATTGATTTTAATCTTGACAAGTCTGTTCATTCCATCCTTAACGCGTTTCAGCAGTGCGGGAAGGGTTTTACCTTTACCCACGAAATCCCTTGCAATAACTCATTGCAGTTTTTAGATTATCTAAGGCTTTGTTTAAGCACTCACGTGTGCTGGTCTTACAGCCCACGAGCGCAGAAGGGACTGCTGGCTTATGATTCAGCGCAGTCGAAACTAGTTAGGCGCGCAAGTGAAGCTTTGTCTGGGGTCGGCGCTTGCAATGTCATGCCCACTTGCTATGCAGGACAGCTTTAGAAATCAAGTACGACGAGTGTTGGAAGCCGGGTACCCTTGCACGCTCGTTACGGAGGTCGCAGAGGCTCTCGTGCGAGAGTCAAAAGCACCCCGTTCCGGTAAGACACAGGGCCGCAATCCAGGAGGCGCCCTCTATTGTTGCCCTACATTCACCGCACTTCTCACAACCTGAAGAAGGTTGCGGGTAGGCACGATGTGCCGATGGTTTTTTCAGCCCCGCGCAAGCTGGCAAAGCTCTGCCCAAAAATGTCTTCGGCTAAGAAGAGTCCTGGAGTGTGTGGCACGAAGCACAAAAGGCCTTATGTAGCCTGCGCGGTTGGGGTGGTCTATGAGATTCCGCTTTCATGTGGAAAGTCTTATGTCGGGCAAACCGGAAGGCGCACCAACGTTCGAGCAAGGGAGCATGAATTGACCATAATTAAAAAAAAGTACGCGCATTTACCAGCGCATGCCCGACATTGCATGTGCGCACCGAATATCCGAGCGATCCGCGTTTTGGGCCGAAGCCAGAATAGGACCGCACCGGAACTTTTGAAAGCCTTTTTAATCTCAACTGGAGGAAACGCGCGTGTTAGCCAGTCTTCTGTTTCCTTATTGCATGGTGAAAAGAGATTCTTGCGTGGCTTGTTGTGATATGACACTGAAAAGCGATTAGCGTTGTGACCACGTGATTGATGGCATATATTGTTGACACGAAGAAAAATAATGTTAGTTGAAAGTTTGCGCTCATCCGAGACTCCTGAGTCCGTGTTTTGATGTGTGTGCGCATGAATATGTTTTCCTTCTAGTTCATCTTGTTTGGTTCAGCCAATGCCTCCTTGACTAGATGCCCGCCGCGTGGTCCGGTAACCCGGTTCCGTACCCTCTCCCTCTTTTTTTCTCCGCGGTCAGGCCACGAGCGCCCCCTATAGCGCACGCCTGCAACGGATGCAACGGGTTTTTCTTCCTGCGGCACTTAAAACGCCTGTCCTGTGTTAACAGGGAACAGGAACACCTTACTTACTTACTTACTTTTACTTACTTACTAACAAAGGTCACGTGCTGATGCCTCAGAGATTGCCATCACGCCTGTTACAGTCTCGAAGGTGTAAGCGTATTTCCGCTGCCGCCGGAAGTCGGTCAGGCTACGAGCGCTGCCTCACGGATTTCGTGGTGAACTAAGGGAACCGCCGCCGCAATGGGAAAGCGAGTGACGCGGCGGGCATCTAGTCAAGGAGGCATTGGTTCAGCACTTGGAGATGCAGTCTCTAAAAGGTTATGCCGCCCTGAGTGTGGATGTGGAGGATTTGTTCTTATCATTACCGCACAATGAACTCATAGCAAGTATTAAGAGTTCCATTTCACAGCTTAATGACGAATTCAGTTTAGGGCCAAGAGCGGCGTTTCGCTAGAATCCTTCCTGGAAATCTGGTCCACGTCCCTGAATTCTACCATCATCGGTTGGCAAGATAGTTTTGCGTAAAAAAACAGGCGTTTGAATTGAATCAAAAGTTGCACCTGTTTTAAGCGGTATCTTTTTGAGCCGCGTTAACAGGAACTTAGCCGCTGCCTTGGCGATGGTGTTCGCTATGTCTGTAGGTACGTGGATGATTACCTGGTTATATTTGATAACGAACATAATTACAGCCAGATGACCAACAGGATTGTTAAATGTTTTCAAGAATGTGGGTATGGCCTACGGTTCACCACCGAGTCAATGGAGCAGCAGCAGCTGCAGTATCTTGATTTACGCCTGCTGTTCACTCCACAGCATGTATGTTGGCAATACCAACCGAGATATAAAATACCGCTGTTGCATGGTAATTCAGCCCACTAAAACTGATCAAAAACGGCATTATTTTTTCTACCTTGTGTTCTTCACTCAAAAAGTCATACAAACGTCAGGTTGAAGATAGCTTCAATAGCCAGCTCCTTAGGCGGAAGACGGTCGGTTATGGCCATGCTGCGATCACCACTGTATGTAATAAGCTCATTAATGGGTCAAGACAACGCGGAAGCCTGTGATGAGCGCAAAAGTCGCGCCAGCAAATTCTCTGTTGTGCCATATCTGCATCGCTTTTCCCATGGTTTAAAAGATGTTTCTAATCGGTACAAGGTTGACTTGGTGTTTTCCGCCTCCCAAAAGATTGGAAGGATTTGTCCTCTTAAAAAAAAGCAGGTTCTTCCGTAAAAGCTGGAAGTAAGACTAATCATGTCCACAGCTTTATACCCTGCAAGACAGGTTCAGTATATATGATTCCTTTGCATTGCGGTAAAGTATATGTTGGACAAAGCGGGAGGTGCATCAACATTAGACTGCAAGAACACCTACGCTCTCTCTCCTCCTTTAATGCCACTTCTTATCATCTAGCCAACCATTGCCGTTCGTGTGGATGTAATCCACACTTACGGACACTGTCCTTCTTTCATGTCATTATATTAAACGACAAGAGAAAAATAGAAGCTTTTCACATCAACAGATTAAAAGAAATGCATCAGTCAAGCATCGCGTCCATAGGCCTTTCATCTAAAGAATTAGATTATCTCAGGCACACACGCATAGTATACTGCTACTTCGTACTGTTTTTGATCGACTGTATGTAGAGTAGATGTTTTTATGCTGTGTATGATTTCCACGTGGCTGTCTTCCTGATGATATCGCCCTGACGTGGTTCACGTGGCACCATTGATGTCAATGATTTGGACGATGCTGGGCATATAAGGGGCGTTTTTTCCAATAAAACTTTAGTTGTGATTAGAGCGCATGTCCTGTTTTTCTCGTCCTTATATTATTTCTAGCGCTGCCCCATACACTTCATTATGTATCGCAGGAGCATCGTCATCATCATCATAGAACCACCTACGAAGAAGCTAAGAAGAAGAGGAGGTGAAGCATTTTTAGAGGCCTTCAATAGATGCGATCCCCCGTAGTAGGTTGGGCCATTCCTCTAGGAACCAACCAACCCACGAAGAACAAGAAAGCGCGGCCGACCGTCCAGAATGGTGCGCCTGTGTCCATGACGAACCACTCGCTCTTTAAGTCTAGTCATCTCCATAACGCCCATGCAACAAAGGGCGGCACCAACGAAAACACAAGAGTGTGTTAATTTTGTCACAAAATATTGCTGTATCGTTCATTCGCTGCCACTTAGACTACTTTTGTGTAGCCAATTCAAGCCCAAATGAAATGTTTCATTGTATAAGAGCCAAATCTAAATTTTACTCCTGAATACCTACTATGGTGAGCTATATACATTTTAGTCGCAATGTGGGTTTGAAGCATTTATGGAAAAGGAGCACACTGCCAGGAAATTGTTCGAGCAGGCCATACAATATTGTCAATAGTGAAAAAAGTTTTTCACAGTTTCACCTTAAGTATGCTTGGCTCCTTTAGCAAAAATATGCCACATATATTATGTATGCTTGAATGACGTGTGCATCCTGAAGTAATAAACATATCAGTTGCCGCTAATAATCAAATGACACCTTTGCTGTGCTTCGTTTATAGGCCCTGGTAATATCATCACCTGGACCAGTGACACAGTGTTCAAATAAAACAGTTGTATTATTTGAAGTAGAGAAACGAAGCCACAAGAAGTCAATCACGTGTGCTTCTAGCAACGCGCTCCTCTTCCATGTTATAGGTTTTCGGCTCCGCTGCTCTTGCCAATGACACTCTGTATCCACTGGATGTGATGAGCTGTGCTGGCGAAGACGAAGGGCGAGGTTGGGAAGTCCCTGAGGCGGAACCAAGAAAACACCCCGATCACGTACCAGTCATCGGTGGTAAGCAGCAGAGGAGCACCGAAGTCGTCCTGCGAGCAGTCAGCGTTCGACTGTTGATGCCTAACTGTTTAGCTCCACCAGTGTGTCCATAGCAGTTAGGCTGCCCAGAGGGAGCAAGTTAAACGCTCGAAGTTTTGTATAAAGAACAAAAAGTGCTCTGTTTCTTTAAATATAAAATATTTGCGGCTCCCTGTAAGAAAAACGGCAGCGGATAAGCATCGAAATAATGTAGTTCAGGGCAAGATACTTCGTGATGAAAAATCCCTCGAACACGGGTTGTTGCCAGGGTCAACGTTTAGAGTAGAGTAGATCCTTTAAATTGTGGCACGCAACGTTTAGACAAGCAGTTGCAGTCTTGAAGAAGACAAGGCTGCTAGTCGAAGCGTTGGCTCCAGCCACTCCACGTGTTGCAAGGATCTTTATCTGAGCAGATAAGGATGTGTATTAAATGCACTGAGCTTTATGTGAATATTAGACCATATATATTGTATTACAATTTGAGTTGTTACTGAGAATGCGTCAAAGCCGGCTTCCCACGCAATAAAGAACATATTACTTTGAGCTCAATTGGCAACAGCATATATCTTCCTTGCTGATCTCAGAAGTTACAACTGAAGGAATCGTAGTGCAGCGTATAAGCTTCAGAACAAACGTTAGAAGAAATTTTGCAGTGACACGTGCGTCCACTAACGTCTCACGAAGTGGAAAACTTTGCGTATGTAAATCGTGTTACAGTATAGTTTAGAATGTTTTTGCTCTGCAGACAGTGCACAGTTATGAAAATGTTCTTTTGCAGTGTAAATCTGAAAACATGTGCAGGAATTTTATTATTAATGGAAGCTTTAGCGCTATAGCTTAAGGACGAGGTTGATGAAGGCGAAAATAACACAAATGTCAACTCAGGATTGATTTCTCAGAAACCTATAAATGTAGTAAAACTGCTCACGGCCACGAAGGCTGAGAAAAAATCCAGGAGAATCCGACAGTGGTCAGGAACAAATACAAAGTAGTTAGCTTCAGCCAACTACATCGACGAGGAGAGAAAGACACGCCGCGGGACCAGCGACTCTGGTGTGTCTTGTGTCTTTCCGCCCCCGCCTCCTAGTAGTTGGCTGAAGCCCTCCCCGCTATGTGCAATGAACGAGCTCACAATTCTCAAAAGTGCATAGGTTTTCCTTGCCATCTTCCTCTGTTCTAGCTCTAGAATCAGCGTCGAAATAAATTAATACAATCTTGTTGAGTTTCATGTATTTATCAGACTTTAGTGTACAATCATGAGAAAAATCGCGGGGAGAAAGCATGTGGGAGTTGTCATACGCTATAGCTGGATGCCTAATATAAGAACGGTAAAGGGAAAAAAAATAAGAATATCATAAATAACAACAGAAGACTAAAAAAGCAAGCGAATAAAAAATCTACGCAAGATGTCCTGTGGGAGTTGTCTAGAAAGAAAGCGCCTAAACAGCTCCGAAAGAAGCATTGTATATAATAGAAGCGGAGCGTCTCACCAAGTGAGGCTGGCCGTCTTTGGCGGTCGCACACACCTGGTCCTGCATATTAGCAGTCGGATAGGCTTCCTTGCAGCGCTCGGCACTACGCAACCTGAGGGTCACGCGCTGAAGGTGATCACTGTGGTTCAGCCGTGCCTCCTCTGCGTCAAAAACCGGGGAATTGTTGATCAGGAAACAGTTCTCATAACTCTTCTCTTTGTGCAGCGTTATGAGAGGAGGCCGCCATTGCATCCTGACGTCCGACAATGCAAAGCTACTCAGCTCTCATTGTTCAATTCTGCGCAAATAATGACACCGGACAAATTGAAAGCACCGGACACTGTCCGGACTTAGTCATTTTAAAACAAAAGCGCACAGCTTGCACTGGTGGCGCAAGGCTGGAACCATCAGCGGAGCTAGTGTTGCGACCTAGCTAAGTTTTGCTAGTAATGCCAAGCTTTTGCTAGAGATGCTAAGCTTTTTCTAGTAGTGCTATGTATGGCTAGACTTGGCTAAAGATCTCACGTGACTACGTGTTACGTGATGTTGATTTTAGTCATGTGACTAGTTGTTACGTGGTGTTTGACGGGAACATGTCACATGATTAGATATTACGCGATGTTGCGAGATTTTAGTCACGTTACTAAATGTTACGTGATTTTTAGCCGTGGGACTAGGTGTGGCGTGATTTACGTGATTTTTGAGTCGCTCGAGTAGTTAGGTGATGTTACATGATTCTAGTCACGTGACTAGCTACATGATGTTACGTAATTTTCGGTCACCTGACAATGTTACGTGACGTTACGTGATTTTAGTCATGTGACTAAATGTTGCGGGATTTTTAGTCACGTGGCTGGTTATTACGTGGTGTTACGTGATTTTAGTCACGCTGCCAGTTATTACGTGATGTTATGTTATTTTTAGTCGTGTGACTGGTTGTTACGTGATGTTACGCGATTTCATTCTGGTGACTAGTTGGTACGTGATGTTACGTCATTTTTAGTCACGTAACAGACTCGCCCATCATATTGATTGTATTCCACGCCGGACAAGTCGGCGTACGTATTGTGAGAGCGACGCAGAAGTTGAAGAGGACGAAACGAGCGTGTACCGGTTCATAATGATGATAATTACTGTTCGCACTACCCGGCGCATAGAGTTAATATACTGACTCTAGAGGAAAAGCTTCCCATAGGGCCCATGCATGGAGACCTATAACTGGGTGATTCCACGTAAGATCGAACAAACGATGGCTGGTCGACCTCTCAAATTTATTTCAAAATTTTATATATTATTGCCTGATGAGTGGAAAGAAGAGATCCGCAATTTGTTTTGCCGCCAAAAATTTTTTCGAACCACAGGAAATCAATAATGACGAAGAGGTGGAGTGGAGCGCTCATCCGCTCTGCTGTTTTGGCCAACTTTCGTTATGAATTGCACAAAATATATTAAAGTTAGGTAGCTGAAATTTATTTACCTAAATATATGCATGTTTTTGCTTCTGCTCAGGTATTTTTAGTTTTTATGTGTAGTGTAGATGTTTTTATAAAAAACCTCAAAAATGGCCCAATCGGCAAAATTTTCTTTACTTTGAAGGTCTTTATCTCAAAAATGCCTTGTAGCAGAGCGACAAAAATTCTGCATTACGTTCTTCGCATGCTTATCTACCAAACTGCCAAATCTTGTATTTATATAACTTTTCAGTAAACAGATATGATCGGGCTAATTTCAAGAAAACACCGAACAATGGAAACTTCTGACGACAATTAAAAAAAAACCCCATTTTTTAAATTTCTTAAACTTTGTCCACTTATTCTCCTTCACATCAGCTTTCACAATCATTAAAAACATGTTGCATAATGTCGTTGCACTAATAGTTACGGCCCCTCCAATGAGACCCTTAGGCAAGGATGGGCAATTCCGACTTCTTGCCCAGCAAGTGTATAAAATGCAGGCAGGATTGAATTTCTTTTTATTAAAAGGCCAGCAGGTACCTAAAAAGGTGTCGCCGGCACTGAAGACGGTAATTTTGAAAATATTTGGTCACTGCAGCGGCCACGAGCGCGGTGCTACCGATCAGGCGCGCGCGCACCCGAGATGCTCGTTGTAAGAGACGGCGCAGTGAGAGCTCGTTTTCGCGTCCTCAGACCGATTGAGTTCGAAACAGCAACACCTCTCTGGTGACTTGAACGCACGTGCACCGGTAGTCGCATTGATCTGGTTAATTGCGTCGATTTCTTTTTCAGAGGGCATAAGAATGTCATCGTTAAACTGTGCGTTTCGTGAAGATCTTTCATTGCAGTGGTAGCAAAAGCACGCGTAGCACAAGTAGTCCGTCTCACTGACAGTCACTGATCTTTCGGGCGTTAAACGTTCCTTCAAAGCATTCATGTCTAGATCGGTAACTCTGCGAAATTTTGGCTTCTTTGTAATAATTAAAGGAGTACTGACACGATTTTGAGCCATCGCAAAAGGGACATTTTTTGCTTCGTTGGTATGCAGTGTCCACGCTGTCCACACACTGGAGTCGGAGAACACGTATAAAATATTTTAATTTGACTTTGAAGTTTTCGTCGCTGAGCATTTGCAAGCCAGCCACACTGCAAGGACATTATCCCGACAAGTCAAGACAGTTCCTCCGAGTTCGCGAGTTCTGCGTCCTGCATGCAGCCTAAATCGTAGAAATCACTGTTAGGGTCACTGGACGACAATTTACTCATCGTTGTCTATTGCACCACGAGCAGATGACGGATTTCCCGCTAGTACGTCGCGAATTTCTGTATCTCCGTGACGTCACACTGCTATGAAACGACACTGAGAAACCACCCCCTCGATATCGAAACCGAAAGTGTCTTTTTAAGGTGGCGCTAATTAAAATATATAGGATGCATTCCCAGGCACCGCAATAGTCGTTTTACGTTTCTCGACACCAGTATTTTTATTTAGAGCAACAATCCGAATTTTTTTAAAATTCGTGTGAGTACTCCTTTAAGCTTCTTGTGCTTCGAAAGGTAGTCTCCACAATAGACTCATTCAGAGCTATACTTTCTCGTCATGAGACGCACAGGAGGAGTAGAGTAAGAGCAAAGCACAAGAACTATCCGCGCCGAATGAAGTGTGAACAGCGCACCGAACGCGCGGCCAGTTCACGCCGTCTGCTGCCAACATCTAATATAGACAAGCGCATCCGGTTACCGATAGTTTTGCTTTTCTTTCCTTTGAGAATTTATATTTTGCTTTGCCACTGGAGCGCCACGTTCATGCTTTCCACTGATCGCAACTGGCGCAGCGCAGTTTCTGTGGCAGCAGCGTGCGTGAAGCGAGCGCTCATAGCTCCCTTATAGAGTTTTCATCTTGCTTCCATCTCCGCCGTGTTATCAGCGCCTAGCTGAGATGCAAACAGAGGGTGGATAGAATAGCGAAGCTCCAGTGCACGTGCGCTGAAGTCACCCGAGAGGTGTTGCTGTTTCGAACTCAATCGGTCTGAGGACGCGAGAACGAGCTCTCACTGCGCCGTCTCTTACAACGAGCATCTCGGGTGCGCGCGCGCCTACTCGGTAGCTCCGCGCTCGTGGCCGCTGCAGTGACCAAATAATTTCAAAATTAACGTCTTCAGTGCCGGCGACACCTTTTTAGGTGCCTGCTGACCTTTTAATAAATAGAAATTCAATCCTGCCTGCATTTTATACACTTGCTGGGCAAGAAGTCGGAATTGCCCATCCTTGCCTAAGGGTCTCATTGGAGGGGCCGTAACTATTAGTGCAACGACATTATGCAACATGTTTTTAATGATTATGAAAGCTGATGTGGAGGAGAATAAGTGGACAAAGTTTAAGAAATTTAAAAAATGGGGTTTTTTTTAATTGTCGTCAGAAGTTTTCATTGTTCGGTGTTTTCTTCAACTTAGCCCGATCATATCTCTTTACCGAAAAGTTATATAAATACAAGATTAGGCAGTTTGGTAGATACTCATGCGAAGAACGTAATGCGGAATTTTTGTAGCTCTGCTACAAGGCATTTTTGAGATAAAGACCTTCAAAGTAAAGAAAATTTTGCCGCTGGGGCCATTTTTGAGGTTTTTTATAAAAACATCTACACTACACATAAAAACTAAAAATACCTGAGCAGAAGCAAAAACATGCATATATTTAGGTAAATAAATTTCAGCTACCTAACTTTAACATATTTTGTGCAATTCATAACGAAAGTTGGCCAAAACAGCAGAGCGGATGAGCGCTCCACTCCACCTCTTCGTCATTATTGATTTCCTGTGGTTCGAAAAAATTTTTGGCGGCAAAACAAATTGCGGATCTCTTCTTTCCACTCATCAGGCAATAATATACAAAATTTTGAGATAAATTTGAGAGGTCGACCAGCCATCGTTTGTTCGATCTTACGTGGAATCACCCAACTATAGTGTAATAGAATATGGGGTAGTGTGTCCAGGCGCCCCCACTCGCCATGCATGGCGTGAAGCAGCGCGTGGAAGAATACCTTATCCTTAAGGCGGCGCTGCCGCAGCATGGGCTGGTGGGGTAGTCAGTGTAGCTCTACTTTCTCGGCTGCTGTGCAGTGACTGCTGCGTGTGTTAGCGCCCGATCAACAAAAGATTTTCTCGCCTTTTCTCTCTGATGCAATAATTCCTGCTGGCCATCTGACAGTGAAGCGATGCCAAGTCGTCGGCGGCAACAGGACTATTTTTCACCTGGTGCAAAGCAGTGTGTTTTGTGTAAATTTTTAGTTCACAAAGGTTTGCGAGAGACGTGGCTTCCCCACCCGCCTGAGGCATTATTTCACGTTGTAAAGAAACTAGAGGGCATATTTCTTTTTTTCAGCAAGCAAGAGCTGTGAAGGAAGAGCGTTGTTGATGTACACGATGTGGCTTTCAAGAACACACTTTAACTGTACGCTGTGCTGCAGCCACCATGCAGACCTACGCACGGCAGCAGCAGTAAAGTTGTGTATACTAACAAGACTTCTTGTTCTCGTCAAGGGTGTCAACCAGTCGCGAGAGGCAAACTGAAAAAAAAAAGGAAAAGCTGCACGCAACAATGAATCGGTGATCATAGAGGTACCACTGCGACCATTTGATCATGAATTGATAAACTATTCGCAATCATCACGAATTTAAGGTCAGTGTTTCCGTTCAATACAGTGGGCACATAAATCTGTAAATTAAGTTTCTTCTTAAGCTCGGCAGAGGTGCCCATCGTAGTTTCCTTTTGCCAGTGCATCATACCGACCACCGCGGCAGCATTCCGATGGGCGCGAAATGCTAGAGGCCCGTGAACGATGCGATGTCAGTGTATGCGCGTTAAAGAACACCAGATCGTCAAAGTTTCCGGAGCCCTCCTCAGCGGCCTCATAATCATATCGTGCTTTTGGCACATCAAACCCGAGAAGTTAGAAACCTGCGCTTAGCACCAGCATAGATGGCGAGAAGCGTCCACAGCGTGCTTTAGTACAGACGCGCGTTTGCCACATGTACGCAACTTCGTCACTCCGTCTCTGCAGTCGCGCCGAGCGTAGGGATGATCTCCAGGGGCGTGACCAGTATTCTTTTAACACGAAAGTGTTTTATGCCCCGGTCCACCAAGACTTCAGTGACGCATTTTCGTCATCGAAATGACGTCAAAAAGATGTGCACGATCAAATGGCAAAGAAAAAAAAAGTGTGCCATCAACGCGCCTACCCACGACCTCTCGGCCGGCGACAACAGATGCCGGGCACGCTGTCCACTGCGCCACAGTCTTTTTTTGTGTGTGTGTTTGTGTTGTAAATAGCGTTTCTTCTTGGGTTTGTTTCTTGTCAAAAGCAGGCAATAAAGAAAAAAAACTGCGCCACGGTCACACTCTCTGGCGGCTTTACAAACGCGCCTTTTATAGTTCACACTTTCCACTCGCAGTAGTCTGGATCGGCGGGGTGATGTCACCGTCTGGGATCATTAAAGGGACACTAAAGGCAAATATTAAGTCGACGTTGATTGTTGAAATAGCGGTCCAGAAACCTCGTAGCGCTGCTTTTGTGCCAAGGAAGTGCTTATTTTGAAATAAAATCACGTTTTTAGTGGTCCGCATCGCGTTAGCGCGCTTCAAATCTCCCGCCTGAAAATACGACTCTCATACGCCACTGCTGCCGTGCCCAACGTTGCCCGCTTTTACTGCGCGGCCGCCGACACTAGTAGCAGCCGAGCGGAAGTAGCGGGACCCACAGTAGCAACAACGGCGCTGCGGCAAAGACTTGCCCGGATGGGCACATTCAAAGCCGTCACCAAGTTGCGGTTGGTCTCGTAATCCTCAGTACGAAAGTGCAGCGAGCACACACGCAGAGGTTTTGACTGTTTAGCACACTGGCGCAATAGCATGACACTAAGTTACTTCGACCGAAAGGGTTCATTCCGCGGCACCCAGTGAAAAGACACACCGGTTTCCTTGCTGCAGCACTGGCGTTGTGCACCATTCGGGCATCCGGCAATATCACACGCATGCGGCATTTTGTCGAGCTTTCTGTCAGAGCGACTTTCACGAGAGCGCAAAACACGCACGGCAGTACGCGATCCCGAAACTACCACTGAGACGGGCGAGGCACAGTTCGGCGAAAACGGAACTTTTGAACCACGCGCGCCGTTCCCCATGGCAACGCCACGGAGGTTTTGTTTTCCATGAATCAAGCGGAAACGAACAAACAGCATTTTATTACGTCTTTTGATGCTCGGAATGTTCTTTTTTTACTGCTGCTAGTTTGATTACTTGTGATTTATTGTAGGCCGACTTCCCTACGTCATCGGGATCACTTCGAAAATGTCCCACTCGTGGCGCTCATCATGTGATACATTTAGCTTATTTTCTCGGTAAGTAGGGCACTGCTGTTGATAATATTGCCGTTTTAGAAGTTGTCATACATTGGGCTTTCACTCTGACATAAATTGTTATTTGCCTTTAGTGTCCCTTTAAAGTGAAGTAATAGAAAATGAGTTCCTGCAACGCGTCGTTGCTACGCGTGGGTCCCATTCGGCGCGAGGATTCGCTCGCCAGCGTCCGATGTGAGCGGACACGTTTCGAGCGCGCTCCGTCGATATCGACTACTTGGCCGGCGCTTAGCTGTCAAGCCATCACCACAGCTGTTGCTGGGCTCGCTGCTGGTCTGCACGTTATCTCCCGTCTGCAGCGACTGTTATCTGGGACGCTGTTTTTTGAGCTCGTCGGCGGCACCGCCGCTCGCCTTGCCATCGGCGGCCATTGCTGCTAGTATTAACCGCGTCCAAGTTTCGTGCTTTCATGGCCCCTCTGCAGTCGTCCGTGCTTCCAACTGACGTGCCACTACTCGAGGATATGGACGTACTACATGCTCCAGACAACCTGACTGCCTCGGTCGAGCCGCCGACTTCAACGAGGAACTCGGCCGCCGTTGTCATGCCTTCAAGGGTGCTGCTGCTACCGGACACCAACCCATTCGCCCCACTCTGGGAGCTCGAGGAACAGAATAACATTGAAGGCAAGTCTGACAATGCTTCTCGTCAAGCTCGCATTATCTCTACCGCGCCAAATGGAGAAAAGCGCGCGCGAGGCTCGCTCTTGCCGACGCCCGAACGAGAGTACACTAACGTGCCCGGGGATTTTTCCCACGCGAGACGCGCAAGTCACATGCTCCCGGCTTCCACTCGTCACCAGGACGAAGGTGGCAGTTGGCTACCAGTCAGCTATCGACGTAAACAGCAAAACCGTGCGACGGTCGCACCGACGCCGAGCTCAGGCTCCCCGCTCAAATATCCGCACACCGTCATACTTCGGCCTAAGCAGCCGTGCCGCATCATGGATGAGCAGTCCATACGATTAGACAGTCATAACGCGCCACATTTCGGCTCATCTCGATCTCTCTGAGGAAGACCCACTGCCGGAGTTCACGGTTCGCTATTTAGGCCGTAGCAACCAGCTAGCTGTCGACGCGGCTGAACCCGAGGTGCGCAACGCCCTTCGTGCGATAGCATCTCTGCCACTCAGCGGAAAAAACGTGCCCTTTCACGCATACGAAGCGGTTAGTCAGGATCAAATCAGAGACATTATTCGAAACGCGGGAGACATGACTTCCGAGCAACTAATGAAATCATTGCACTGCCGCAAGTGCAAAATCCTACAGGCACGGCCAATCGGTCACAAAGGCACTGCCATGGTCATATTTGAAGGTAACAGCTTACCCTATAAGGTCGGCCTGCGGTCATTTACTATCCGTGTTTTTCCGTACCGGGCACGAGTGTCCGTTTGTGATATCTGCCACAAGATCGGGCATCACAAGGAGCAATGCCCCAATACTATGACAGCAAGATGCTCTACATGTGGTCTGCGGCAACACGAAGAGGGCACACACTGCCCAAACGCAGAACCGAAGTGCCGCAGCTGTGGTGGTTCTCACTTGGCCACAGCTACAAACTGTCCAAAAAGACGAGAAATAAATAAGAAAATTGAACAGAAACGCAAGCCGGCTGCCAAAAGGCAACGCAATAAAAGAGAAGCGCAGGGGCATCAGCGCCGCAATCCCGAGACAGAACAAGGTTCTCCTAGAACCATCCTCAAGCCAACACGCCAGAGTTTCTACACCGGGCCACCGGCACGTCCAGCTGCACAGTCAGAAGTGGGCAGGGGAATCACCTTCGCGGATGTAGCCACACAAGCAAAGGCGCACCTAACTAATGGTGGTAGCAATGGAGAACCGCATCCCTCATGCTCAACACTTGCGTCCTCGTTGTCGCAACCTGCCTCAGGTGCACAGCCGAAGCATCCTCGAAGGGATGCAGCTCAGTCAACGAGGCTTCCGCCTCCCAATGACTACTTACATTGCGTCTTGAAAACCGTATGGCACAAATAGAGAAGTCCATCCATGAAAACGTTGAACAGCTCATTAGCCGGGCCATTGAAAAATGCGTCCACACCATCATGGAGCGTATCATGCTTTCCGGCATGCTCCCTCTTGGCACAGCTTCGGCGACGATCTCAGGAGCACATGTAATGCGTACTCCTTTGGTACCATCAAACTCCACTGCTACTCATGCAACGAAGCCTTACTATGGCTAGCTTTGCAAAATCATCTCCATGGGCGACTTTCCTGCAGTGCAATTGCCGTTCGTTTTGTAACAAGAGGGCTGAAATAACCACGCGGTTCGCCAGCAAACAAGACAACACCAGTCTGTTAGTCATTGCCCTTCAAGAAGTCAACGGCCTCGTGCTTAAAATAATGGGCTATGACGGCTACGCTTCGTCTGAAGACCTAGCTGCGCCCACGAAGACGGCATTGTACGTGCGGCGGGTAGCTACACACGTGCAATTAGATACGCAACCATGGTGAAGCACCACTCTTAGCGTTGTCGGTTGCCGGGTGGAAGTCTCATCACAGCGTACACTCCTCATCTTCTGCGTCTGCATGGTGCCCGAAAACACAAGGAATAAAGCTAATAAGGCGCCGGTTGATCTCAGCTTCATCTTCCACTTTAAAAAGCTCTATCCACAAGAGACCATACTGTTCTGCGGGGACTTCTCTCAGCATGTCGCCTGGGGATAAAAACAATGTAGCCCGCGCGGCAGGCGCATCATGCAAGATGCCTCAGAGTACAGGCTGACACTTCTCAATACGCCCCAAACACACACGAGGCTGGCACAGACAGCTCGCCAAGCAGACACGTCACCAGATCTTACCTGGAGCACCCGTCCACGGCTATTTCAATGGGAGGTGCTGGACGATTGTATGGGAAGCGACCACTTTCCGATACTGATATATTTCGCACAGGCTACGCCAATACGAAGAAGCCAAACGCCACTAGACGGCTAAGTCACATCACACACTGGGACAAATACCGCGAGTTCCTGCAGCAGCAGCCTCCAGCCAAGAACACTGAGCGCCTGGTATCGCAGCTATGCGCAGCAAAGCGGAAAGCCACGAAGAACCTGAGGGTTCCTTTTGACCATCCAGAGCCCGACAGGCATCTCCTCACCTTAGGGAATAGAAGGCTACGGATTCTCGCACAGTACAGACGGTCTGGCCCCGCTGCACATCACAAAGCACGGTTGCGCAAAATACAGCGTACCATTGAGCAATATACGACTACGGTCGCGTCAGACCGCTGGATGGTAATTTGCGAATCCATCAACGGGCAGACCCACACATCAAATGTTTGGGCCATCCTGCGCTCTCTTCTCGGACAGCGCAAGACCTACAACGGCGCGGCTCGTGTGGCCCTCCGGGAAGGCATCAGCGCTCAGGAGCTCGCCGAACAGGCCGCGCAACTGTTTTCCCACAGACGTCTCACCCCACAGACACCACGTACCAGAATGACGAAAGTTCTGAAGACAGCGAGCCACTCAATAGTCCCTTCACCATGCTCTAGCTGGAGCACGCCTTGCAGCACGCTAATGCACGTAGTACTCCAGGAGCCGATGGTGTGTGCGTTGCTTATCTACGATATATGCCCCTTGAGCATAAACGCGCTCTTCTCGAAGAGTCTAACCGCATCTGGGATACTGGGATTCTGCCCTCCACATGGAAGTTTTCGGTGGTCAAGCCCATTCCTAAGCCTGGTAAACCACCGCATACCTTATCCAACTTCCGTCCGATCTCTTTAACCTCGTGTGTTTGTTAAGTAATGGAGAGCATGGTCTACACTCGCTTGATGTGGTACCTTGAAGATCGCGAGCTTTTCGCCCCAACAATGTACGGATTTCGCCCAGGGCTATCCACTGAAGATATACTCCTCGGCCTAAAAGATGATGTCCTCGACCCTAATTCGGTGCATCCACGGGCTGTTGTCGGAGTGGACATACGCAAGGCATTCGATGGCGTCCCACACAGTACGATCATGAACAAGGCACGTGCCCTTGGCCTTAGAGGGAAAATGTACAACTTCATAGCGGGTTTCCTAGAAGGGCGAAGCTACCAAGTCGACATTGGCCAAGACGCCAGTGCCGTGCGAATGAACCACGTAGGTGTTCCTCAGGGCTCGGTGATCTCACCCACTCTGTTTAATATATCTATGCACCAGCTACCAAGACGCCTTGCCGACATATCGGGCCTGAAACATGCGGTGTATGCCGACGATGTCACTGTGTGGACACATCAAGGATCCATTGGTGAGCATGAGGATGTCTTACGAAGAGCCCTCAACATTATTCACGACTACGCACTGGAAACAGGCTTACAAACCGCCCCAGACAAAACAGAGTTCGTCGTCATTCATGGAGGCCGATCCACCTTTGTCAAACAGGAAGAAAAGCGGTCGTTTAAACTTTATATCGGTAATGGACCCATAACGCGCAAATCTACTATCGGAATACTCGGTATGCACTTAGATGAGGATTGCACAGCGAGCACTTGGTTACAACGCGTTACGAAGACAAGCAAGCAAATTCTGCACGCTTTACGCAGAATCTCTAACCGTACTCGTGGAGTCAACGAACGTGAAATGCGGCAGTTCGCTCAAGCTTTTCTTGTCTCTCGTATCATGTATGGACTGCCGTATCATCCGGTCAACCGTACGCAAATGCTCGCGCTGGACCGGTTACTCAACGAGGCCAAACGCATTGTTACTGGACTTCTAAGGTACACACACCTCGATGCGCTCAAGAGCTGTAGCAAGCTCAACAACCTGTCCGAGCTCGTCGACGTGCACATCCAAACACAGGAGACGAGGCTTCGTGCAACATAGGCAGGGCGACACACACTCATGCTCCTCGGGTATAACATCCATACACTTTCCATTTTGCCCAACAAAACGCCGCCATGGGAAATCACGGTACTCACCGATGGCAGGCCACTTGCACTCAATATGGATCCTCATCAGCGAGTGCGGCGCCTCGCCTACGCCAAGAGGCATGCTAAGGCTACGAGTTCCCTCCCTTTGACTGAACGCATTATATACACGGACGCTGCACTTCCTACAGACGGCACCAGTAACACTTGTTATGCCACTGCGTGGTACGACCAGACAAACGGAAATCAGAACCGACGCCATCATGTATCAGCAGAAGCGATGTACAGCACCCGCGCAGAGCTAGTGGCCATCCTAGATTATTTGGAGTGGGCCCTAGAAACTGCATCTGAAACTGAACCCGTTCATCATCGTGTGTACGCACACTCACAGGCTGCCCATCGGGCATGTGCTAACGTTCTTTATACAAACCCTGTACTGCAGAAGATCCGGCACCAGTCGCGCCTACTCCGCGAATGCGGTAACGATGTCACCACCCTCTGGGTCCCCGCACATTGTGGTATCCCCGGAAACGTAAAGGCTCACAGATTAGCGCCTGCTCATCTCTCCACCACGCTAGCCAGAGCCTCTTATACTCAATTTCCTCTTCTAGCTACCACACCCGAGCTAGCAGATCCGATCGCAGAAAAGCATATTACTAAACAACGCCGTGCCGCTTACCTCACAGCAGTGGGCAATCCACTCTCGATACCGTCGATTCTGTCGAAGGTATTTACACGACGAGAGTCTGTGTTGCTTCGGAGAGTTCAGACAGGAACACTCCTTACTCCTTTCTTTTTTAACCGATTTCACAGGGGTGGCACACCACCAGCCGTAACCGGTCTCTGCTCCACATGCAACTGCCGTTCGGACCTCAACCACCTGTGTTGGGAATGCCCCCTCTACATCCCACCCCGGGTTCGTGCCTTGGCCACCATAAAACGGGGACCCTGGCCTTCCTCTCTCCGGACATGGGCCTGTCCGGATCCCACACTTCCGGATCGGGCCATCGAGCTCTGGCGAGCACTCCTCTTGTTCCTCCAGGACCCGGCGGCACCACCGGTCGGCGATCGGCTCCGCGACAGCCACAAGATTCAAGCGGCCCCCACTTAGCTGCCTCCAGAACGTCCTTTAATAAAGCGGAGGCAGCTCTACCACTTCCTTCTACCCTAATAACCCCCCCCCCTTTTTTTCCACCGCAGCGCCTTCGGCGCATTTCAAAGTGGAATAAACGTGGTTTCATTCATTCATTCATTCATTCATTCATTCATTCATTCATTCATTCATTCGGCGCGTTTTCGATAGAAGTGCAATTCTGCGAACGCCTAAACACACCGCCAGGTGCCGACGTCAGTGCAAGTCTCGGCTTCGCTCATAGCATCAATCCATAATAAACATAGCTTTACGACGCGCGCTTGCATCGCCTGGCTGTAACACCGCGTTCCCCGCTTGCGCTCGCCCCGACAAACATCGCGGCAGTGCTAGAGAACAGGCCATACGCGCATTGCGTTTCCCTGTAGTCCCACCATGGTGTTCAAGATCTCTGTCATACGGCGGGATGCATGCTCAGGTTCTGCGTCCAGTCAGCGACGCTCTTCTGGCTGTCACACCACTTTCTTTGATTACGCTGTCACCGTTAACTACTACAGCTACCACAAAGGTTTGTTTAATCATTGACCATGGACGTTCGTCATCGAGATGAAGATGTGCTACCAAGCGCCAACGTGGGTGCATCCACGTTAAACGGTGCTACAGCTGCCAAACACCAATAGACATTGTGCAAGTTGTATGAATGTACTGTAAACATCCACCTACTTCTATAAAGACACGTTCTACTTTCGTGCGATACCGACCCCTATAATGGAGGGATCACCATGTTTTTTTGAGGGGGGGGGGGCTTAACCACCCATTATGTTTGTTCGTTCGTGTCTTTTGCGTGTTTATATACACATGCAACTAAGCACACCATGTGGTAAAAATTATTCTGGAGTCTCACTACGGCGTGCCTCACAAAACATCTTGGTTTTGGCACCTAAAACCACATACTACTATTGCACAATGCAACCTTCGACAAGAACCAAGAACGGTGCCGCGCGCGTAACGAAGGCAATCAAAGTCGTGGCAGGGTGCAGGGCTCCGATCCATTATAGCAGAATTTTAACAAGGATAATTAGGGTTCATAAATTCTCCTTTCTTCCATCCATCTCCCTAAATATTTCTTTTTATCGACCGAGTTGCAGATAAACTGCACGGAGTTTTGCTTTCGCAGCTTTCACACTTTCGTTGTTATCTGCTAGTCGCTGCTTTTCCTTTAGGAGCCTGCCTGGGAGCCTTATTGCATTTCGTTTTGGTTCGTATGCATGTACAGCCACAGCCATTCAGAAATATGCTTTCGACTGACGTGTTAGCAATAAAAAAAATCAGATTATCAAGCCCGACGTATGCAAGGCACCGAAGCGCATCGGAAACGGTGCACGATGCGACAGCCCATGCTGTAGTGGCGCCATCTCGTCGGCTTTCGATATCGACTGCGGCAGCCATCACTCCTCCCTGAACACACTACCCCATAATTTAGTACACTATACTATAACCACATGGGTTCCGCCATGACGGAACAAAACGAACGTTGCCAGGTCCTGAGACGCCCGCTATATCGGACGGTAGTAATCAGTTTTAACCTACCAACCTAAGCTACGCGCTGTTGGCGCTGTCAGAAATCATCTGCTGTGTTTTGATGCGCGAAGCCGTGTGTTAGTGTAGCGTTGTCTGTGCAGCAGGCCCGATTGATAACAGTTAAAACGTCCACCTGTTTGTACATGGTTTTTACTAGGTACGCCCTACCAGTAATGCAAAACGAATAGACTTTCTCCGATCGCTGACACAAGGGTCACTCTACGGGTTCGCAGCTCGAAGCAAAGAGCGTAGGATATGGTCACGCGGTGCTTCGACTTGCGATGACGAGACAGCTGTATCCACATTCTTTTTCAGCTCATTGCTGCCGTACTTCAGCGCAGAGAGCCACAAAGCAGAAAAATGTCGATTGCAGCATGCAGCGGCGACTGTGGGTGAGACGTCACCCGGAAGCTTCAATCAAAACTAAAGTTACACGGCACGCGCAGTTTTATCGCCGATAAAAAGACTAAAAAAAATTACACCATCTCTTACTCAAGGGAAACAAGAGGGGATACGAAGCAGTATTGGGGGCGCACACCAAGTTTCCGTTTCGTTCACTCGGCGTTTCCGTTAGTGTGTGATGTTTGTATTTAGTGTTTGTGTTATCATTACGTTGTGTTTGTGCGTTGCTTTCCGTTAGCGCCGAGCGAACGAGTGGCGCCGACGTTGACGTTACAACTCATCTGAACGGGAGCGAAGCGAGAATGACGGAAGCCGACCGAGCGCACGCGCTTATATAAACATTAAATGGTGGAGGGAGATGAGAGAGTGGGTTACAGGCTGTATTTGGCTGCGGCGGGCTGCATCACGTGGGAGGAGAGGCTGCGCCGCAGCTGCAGCGCGGGGGAGGAGAGACGGCGACCGAACACCTGCGTAAAGGAGGAGAGTGGGAGAGAGAGCAGGCGCATGCGCAGGGGAGCGCGGACGCCACCACCGACGACGGACACAGCCCCGAGCAAAAGCTGCTTCACATCTAAAACTGCGGTCGCGCCTAGTTAGTACATAACTTGCAGTACTTGTCTCATCTCTTCTTTGCCGTCCTCCCGCCACGGTGGTCTAGTGACTATGGTGCTCGACCGCTGACCTGAAGGGCGCGGGATCGAATCCCGGCCGCGGCTGCTGCATTTTAGGTGGAGGCGAAAATGTTTGAGGCCCGTGTACTTAGATTTAGGTGCACGTCAAAGAACGACAGGTGGTGGAACTTTTCGGAGCCCTCCACTACGGCGTCCCTCATAATCATATCGTAGTTTTGGGACGTTAATCTACTATTTGTTGCCGTCTGTTCTAGCATGCACTGAAGTTTTCAGCTTGAAAGAAAAAACGCTGTCACATGAAGTCGAGTTGTTGGTACGCGGCCACAGAAAACGCACACGACGGGACACTGACAACTACGATATACACGACGTAAACGAAGTTCCAGGGGCTTTGACACGACGCGCAAACCGGCGCAATCGGCCGCAAGCACACACTCGCGCACTCTCGAGTATTGATATTGATATGGTGGCGCCATCTAGCAAAAAAGCATGCAAACGATCCCTTCCGCGCACAGTAGATTGCATAAATAGACGTTGCATTCTTTCGTGAAACCTAAGATCCTTTGGTAACCTTGTTCGCTGGTACGAAGAACTTGCGCACTTTAGCTAAGTGCCATACCCATACCTGCCAAGTTTGCAGAAACGGAATCCGGGAGATCTACTCAACGGGTTGGGGGGGGGTATGAAGTATGCCGACAGCGGGGGGGGGGAGGGAGGGGGGTACTGCGATAGCAATTATATGGACACTGTCAGCGGGATTTTGCGGTCGCCGCTGATCTGTACAGAGTCCAAACCGATAACATCGCTTACGCATCGTCTGTTTCACGTGCGAGTAAAAGCGTGCTAGCTCTAAGGACGAACGCGCTTGAAGCACAGATGAAAAGACCCGGCCGTCACCGTCGCGCGAAGGGCACATGCGATAACATCGCTCCGCGTGGGAGGCCTGTCGTCGCTTGCTTACCAGTTATTTCGTCGGGCAAGGGACCATAAGGGGCGCCGTTGAGACGGGGACGGTCGCGAGCGCTGGCGAACACGCTATCTCGACAGACATCGGTAACGGCTACCCTTTTAAGTGATCGGCTCTCCACTTAAAACAGTAGTGACACAAAATTATGAAGGCGAGATAACTTGTGGGATAGATTTTTGTGTACACAAACGCATCATCTACGAAATATTAACGGCTGATATAACCTATAACACATTTAGGATCAATTTTTAAATTGCGTGTAGCGCATCTGTACGCGAAACGTCCCACCTCGCGTCACCGTGACGCACGGGGCGCGCAATGCACTGGACGCGCGGGGCAAAACTGGATTTCCGGGAGATTTTCTTATGACCCGTACAACCGGGAGAAATGTTCAAAATCCGGGAGTCTCCCGGGTAATCCGGGAGACTTGGCAGGTATGCATACCGTTACTGGAAGCTGAGGAGCCGTCGCAGAGCTTTAAAGACAGATAAGTACGTATGCTCTTGAACCATAGATATTGTTTGCGGATAAAACAGACTTTACGCAGTGCAAATTTCTCAACATTCTTTAAAGACAAAAAGAATGTACTTTCAGGGCTACATACGCCTGCTTTTTGCGAACTAATCACTGCAGAGACGCAGCGCATATACATCTATTATCTGGAAGACGGCCGTCTAACCTTCCTGAATGTTCCTTACACGTCCTGAGTAACACTCACGTTCCTCGTCGGTGTTACCCCAACCGGCCGTCTCAACCACGTGTCCCGTAATGTTGCCCAGATCTTTCGGTAAGGAAACGGCGTCCAGCATGGCTGGAAAGTCTTGCTCAATCTCCATGACGGCCACGTCATTCACGAGCCTCCTGCCTCGCCCAAATGACCGGCATTTCGGATGGCGCACGGCACGCACCACACCCGTCGGCTTCTGCTCATTCCACACGGCAGATCCGTAGTATACTGTGTACACAGGTTGCATGTTCCTGCATGGTTCACGCCAGGGACGCCAGGGAATAATGGTCATTTGCCATTAAGAACAACGGCATTGTCAGAAAAAACATAGGTTACGCAGATCGAACGCACGTGTTGAAACATGTGAAGCTAACCTGCGACGCACCCGATTGCCATTTTTTTAATTTTCGACACGCGTAAGTTACTGATGTTTCTTCCACTACAGATTTCGCGAATTGTGCCGAAGCTTCACGGCAGTTTTTACTAAATGAAGGTCCATAAGCAAACGTAAACGTGAAGTGAGAAGTGTAGTGTAACACCGTCAGATGATCAACATGAATGTAAATTAGACAATCAGTCCTCCCGCATGATTCTTCACACCTCCTCTAAATAAACACGCCCTTACTTTGGCCTAGGCGCCACTAGGACTCCTCTTCTCTGACGTGCGGGCAGGGAGCATATTCCTACATGTGGTACTGGGCGGTCTGTAAGGTGCTCGGTAGACCTGATGGGAGTTGTATGCCAACCAGTTCCAGAGGTTGCACTGTATTTGCGGAAAGTCAATCGCGATCATTCCAACTACGCTACACCACCATGTGAAAGCCGTATCATGCATCTTGTCGCTAATAGTGCTTTTAGCACTAATAAGCATACAGCATTAATGCTTATTAGCATTATTAACGGCAGTTGAATTCCTGGAGAGGCTGCTAACTGCGTCTGCGATGTGTCCTGGCCTCTCGGTTCACGTTCAAGCGAGTGCGAAAGCGAATATGGCCACTCGCTTGTTGAAGGAATGTGTCATCAGTTGCATGTGGTCAGGTTCTGCGGCAACTTCTAGCACACACCCCAGCAGAGTTACAGTTATGTCTCGGCGACACTGAAGCGCGCGATGTTGTAAGCTCTCGCACGCACGCCGACAGCTTTCCGTGGCACGGCATATGACCTCAACGACTCCTAGAAATTACAGGAGGCCTTGAATGATGCACTAACATCAACCTGCAGTCACAATGCTGGAACACCAGTACGCTGAGCGTCTTACGTCGTGAGAAAGCCTTCTTATGCTATACGCCGACCTAAAATGTTTGTCCGCGGGAGCATCAGCGACGCCACCAATATACACACGGCTTGTTGTGGTCATCCCTTCACTTTTATTATTGTTCCTACGGCAAATTCTATGCTGTGGCCATGCCGAAGCACTCCTACATAATTAGCAAGGTCATGCTTACTACCGTTTATATTTCCCGTAAACTTGCTATTCTTACTGCGTATAATATTAGACTGTGTTACAGTGGCGAAATCACGACATTTTTTCAATCTCTTGGGATAAGTTAATGCAAAAATTATACGAAGGACTTACATTATGTTGGAGTTTCAGAAGCATAAATGTTATGTTTTATGACGTTTATATTTCTGCCATCGCCACGGAATAAATCTTGATACGAAAGCAGTTTTTCCCAATCATCTCTTACGTCGGTAATGGTTATGGTTCAGAAGGTTAGCTGATGGCCCGAGAAGCTTGGCGCGATTTTAAATGCATAAGCATTTCTATGCCGACCCGACGAGAAAACTGCGTGTGCGTCAGGTAAGACGATCGCCGCTATAAAGACATGAATCGGTAAAAGAAAAATTTCATTGATGCTGTTGGGTTGGAACCCACGCTCCGAAGGCGAGTCTTTTAGCCACTGGGCTACATACACACTTCCTATTTAGTCTTAGCAATACATCGTTTTAAAGGAATGCGAGTAAAACCTACTTTGGCCATGAATATAATAATGTAGTAATTGTTGGGGTTTTACGCACCAAAACCACGACATGGTTATAAGGGATCCGCCGTACTGGAGGGCTCCAAAGTTTCGACCACCTGAGGTTCTTGAACATGCGCCTAAATCTCTTGTAAAGCTGACTTTAATGTTGTGTCCGTGTTTGCACGTCCGCCGTCTTGCAGTGCCAATCCCTACCAACTATCTGAGCTTTCAGTCAACCTCTAGCATTGTGCCCCCACCGAAATGCGGCCCTCGCAGCTGGAATTCGTTCTTGCGACCTTTGTGTCAGCAGTCGAGCACCACAGCCACCAGACGAACGCGGCAGGTTGCGTCCTTTAGTTGGCATGTGAAAACTCTTTCAATTTAGCCAATCGACCGCATAGAGACAGGAGGTTTCATTCGGCATCGATAAAATCACGCATGTAAGGACACTTCGTACAAAGCTATCCCTTGCCGACTTGATCTTAATGTGAGCGAGTGTCTTCCCCAAACTGTGGAGCCTGTCGACTGGTATACCGGGTTCAAGTTGAACTAAGATGCACACCCATGCTTGCCGAGTGTGAATACCATATTGCCACGTGCGTTCCTTATTATCACTTTTGTTGTATTCCGTTTTCGCCCACAAAGACAGCCAGCGACGCTCAGCGCGAACAGCGCCTCAGTGTTCGAGAAGCTTCACGAGATTAGTAGATCGTTTTGTTAAGATTGCGCGCAAGACGCGAACGCTCGAGCTTATTCTAGAACATGCGCAACGAGCAGCGATATCGCTGGAAAGTTCGATAGCGCCTGTATAAAAGCCGACGCGCTTCACCACTTGTCAGTTGATCGACGGTCGACGCTCTGTTCGACGCTATCAGTGTATTGCTGTAGATTGACTTTCATTTTCCCGGCCACAAGTTCGGCCAAATAAACAGTTTCATCTCGGACGTGCTGACTGCTGTCTTCGTCGACGTCACGACCACGTGACATCTGGTGGAGGTGCTGCTTCTTCCATGATCCGGACGCCCCCGCGAAGCGCTGACCCAAGCCCAAGCCGCGAGGAGGACGACGGCAAAGAAAACCCGGATCGTCGAACAAGCCGCAGGCAGAAGGGACTACAGCCAGAGCACGGGCTCCTTCCCGAACAAACCAGGCAGCCCCGAGTCCCAACACCGACAGCAGCGACGATGACCGACCCCGTGCAGCCTGCGCCGATCCTACTCCGGCAGCCCAAGGAGCCGCCAACCTTCCGCGGGTCGTCATTCGAAGATCCGGAAACCTGGCTGGAGACGTTTGAAAGGGTCTCCAGATTTAACAACTGGACCTCCGACGACAACCTGCGCCACGTGTACTTTTACTTGGAAGACGCAGCAAGGACCTGGTACGAGAATCGGGAGTCCTCACTCCGTACTTGGGACCTCTTTCGCGGCAATTTTTTGGCGACGTTCACGAGCGTCGTCCGAAAAGAAAGGGCCGCGGCCTTGTTGGAGACACGGGCGCAACATCCGAACGAAAACGTGGCCATCTTCACGGAAGAAATGAACCGACTCTTCCGCCACGCTGACCCCGACATGCTCGAGGAAAAGAAAGTCCGCTTCCTCATGCGAGGGGTCAAGCAAGAACTCTTCGCTGGACTGATGCGTAACCCACCCAAGACCGTCCAAGAATTCCTGACGGAAGCAACGGCGATCGAGAAGACGCTGGAAATGCGTACGAGACAGTACAACCGCCGCATTCCTACGACGACCTTCGGGGAGGTTCACGCGCTACAATCTGATGACCTGCGTGACACCATCAGAACTATCGTGCGGGAGGAGCTGCGTAAATTGTTGCCCTCCTCCCAGCCTCAACTGGACCCGATCGCCGACGTCGTACGCCAGGAAATTCAGCAATTTCTGGGAACACCTGAACCAGCGCAGCCTGAGCCACAAGCAATGAGCTACGCTGCTGCAGCCCGACGCAACGCCCCCGCTCCTCGTCCACGTCAAGACGCCGCGTCGCCGCAGCAGTTCCGCCGCCAGACGCCGCCGCCGCCACCACCACCGACACCCTACCGTCCTCCTGTCGCCCAGCGCTATGCCCCGCGCTACGCGCCGAGGAAGACCGATGTCTGGCGTGCCCCCGACAACCGCCCGCTCTGCTACCACTGCGGGGAGGCCGGCCACACGTACCGCCGCTGCCAGTACCGTCAGATGGGGCTCCGCGGATTCCCTGTCAACGCGCCGCGCCCGCAGCCAGGCGAACGGCCTCGCGACATCGACGACTACCTCACAGGCACACAGTGGCAAGAACGACGACCTTCCCGCTCACCGTCGCCCGGCCGCTACATGTCACCGCACCGCCGGCAGTACACTGGCCCAAACCGTGGCCGGTCGCCTAGCCCATATCCGGAAAACTAAGGGCAGCAACCGGTGGAGGTGCGGTTGCTGAACGACGAAATGCTGAAGATCCTCCGCCGTCGACGACGACACCGCGACGAAGTTCCGAGCCCCCGCCGCACGCCGAACGACGTCGACGTCCTGAAGACGAAACATTGCGACCGGAAGCAGACCTGACGACGCAACGCAGAAGCAGCGGTGCAAACCGACGTAGCCGTGACCCGACGCCGCGACGTAACCGCAACGCAAGACGGCGGACTAGCGACCTCGACGTTCTGATCGACGGCCACAACGTCACCGCTCTCGTCGATACTGGAGCCGACTATTCCGTCGTCAGTGGGCCGTTCGCAGCAAAGTTGAAGAAAGTTAGGACTGCTTGGGAAGGCCCCGAGATCCGGACCGCTGGAGGCCATCTAATAACGCCGATTGGTGTCTGCACAGCGAGAGTCACTATCAACAACCGGACTTATCCTGCGAGCTTTGTAATCCTACAAAACTGTTCCAGGGATGTGATACTTGGAATGGATTTCCTAAGTGACCACGGCGCCGTCATCGACTTAAGAACCAAGTCGATAACCCTATCGTCGGAGAAAGCGACATCGCCGGATACGAACCCATGCCAACATACCCTGAACGTGCTCGAGGATCAAGTCACCATTCCTCCTAGATCCAGCATCATAATTCCCGTCGGCACCGAAACGGCTGAATGCATCGAAGGTGTCATCGAGAGCGATCAGGGTTTGCTGCTAGACCGTGACATTTGCGTCGCAAGAGGCATTGCTCGGCTGTATGAAGGGAAAGGAAGCGTGATGCTAACGAATTTCAGCCAAGAATACAGACACCTGAGCAGGGGCACGACGATTGCGTACATCGAAGAAATCTTGGCTGTCAGCGATGCGTTTGCCTTTTCAGATTCTGACGAAGCTACGACAACCGCAATGCCTGAGCCATCCTTCGACGTAAATCCAAGCCTTCCCGCCCGCCAACACCAACAGCTCCGATGCCTTCTGAAGAAATACAAGAACTGTTTCTCGTCGTCATCACGGGTCCGGCAAACGCCCCTTGCTAAACACCGTATCATAACGGAAGAAAATGCTCGACCACTCCGTCAGAGTCCCTACCGGGTTTCGACGCGAGAAAGGGACGCCGTTAAGAAGCAAGTCGACGAAATGCTACGCGACGACATCATCCAGCCGTCCAAGAGTCCGTGGGCGTCTCCCGTAGTGTTAGTGAGGAAGAAGGATGGAACCCTACGCTTCTGCGTCGATTATCGTCGCCTGAACAAAATCACGAAGAAGGACGTGTACCCTCTACCACGGATAGACGACGCCCTGGATCGACTCCACAACGCGAAGTACTTTTCGTCGATGGACCTCAAGACCGGCTACTGGCAAATCGAAGTCGACGAGAGAGACCGAGAAAAGACGGCCTTTATAACACCAGACGGCCTCTTCGAGTTCAAGGTCATGCCCTTCGGTCTTTGTTCGGCACCTGCGACATTCCAACGTGTTATGGACACAGTGCTGGCTGGCTTGAAGTGGCAGACGTGCCTCGTGTACTTGGACGACGTCGTTGTGTTTGCCTCAAGCTTCGACGAACACCTCCGGCGCCTTGAAGCTGTACTTGAAACAATCAAGACCTCCGGCCTCACTTTGAAGCCTGAAAAGTGCCGCTTCGCGTACGAGGAGCTCTTGTTTTTGGGTCACGTTATCAGCAGGGATGGTGTACGCCCAGACCCGCGGAAAACAGCTGCCATCGCTGCCTTCCCGCCACCCAGCGACACGAAAGCCGTGCGCCGTTTTCTCGGCTTGTGCGCCTACTACAGGCGCTTCGTCAAGGAATTTTCACGAATCGCCGAGCCGCTAACTCACCTCACGAAGACCGACGTGCCATTCAAGTGGGAAACGGCGCAAATCGAAGCATTTGAACAACTGAAACAACGCCTTCAGATGCCTCCGATACTAGCGCATTTCGATGAATACGCCGATACGGAAATCCACACCGACGCAAGCAGCGTAGGACTCGGCGCCGTCCTTGTGCAGAAGACTGCCGGGCAGGAAAGGGTCATCAGTTTTGCTAGCCGGTCGCTATCAAAGGCAGAAGCGAACTATTCCACAACGGAAAAGGAGTGCCTAGCGATCATCTGGGCTACATCCAAGTTTCGCCCCTACCTCTACGGCAGGCCCTTCAAAGTTGTGAGCGACCACCACGCATTGTGTTGGCTAGCTAACTTGAAGGACCCTTCAGGTCGGCTCGCACGGTGGAGCCTACGACTTCAAGAATTCGACATTACCGTCGTTTACAAGTCCGGAAAGAAACACTCCGACGCCGACTGCTTGTCTCGTGCTCCTGTCGAGCCACCACCGCCCGACGACCACGATGATGACAGCTTCTTGGGAGCCATAAGTACCGACGACTTCGCCGAACAACAGCGAGCCGACCCGGAGCTGAAGAGTCTAGTTGAATACCTGGAGGGCAGGACCATCGTTGTCCCAAAAGTATTCAGGCGAGGGTTGGCATCATTTGCCTTGAAAAACAACGTCCTCGTAAAGAAGAACTTCTCTCCTGCCCGAGCCAGCTACCTTGTCGTTGTACCTTCAGGACTGCGACCAGAAATTCTGCATGCCCTGCACGACGACCCGACGGCTGGACACCTCGGACTTTCCCGCACGCTCGCACGAGTACAGGAAAAGTACTACTGGCCGCGCCTTGCCGCCGACGTCACTCGCTACGTAAGGACGTGCCCAGACTGTCAGCGACGAAAGACACCGCCCACAAGACCAGCCGGCTTCCTTCAGCCGATCGAGCCTCCTCGGCGACCATTCCAGCAGATCGGGATGGACCTCCTGGGGCCGTTCCCAACGTCGACTTGCGGAAATAAATGGATCGTCGTGGCCACCGACTACCTCACCCGCTACGCCGAAACAAAAGCCCTGCCCAAAGGCAGTGCCGCTGAGGTAGCCAAGTTCTTCGTTGAGAGCATCGTCCTTCGACACGGCGCCCCAGAGGTTCTCATCACCGACAGAGGTACGGCGTTCACGGCTGACCTAACTCAGGCGATCTTGGAATACAGCCACACAAGCCATCGCCGCACCACCGCGTACCACCCACAGACCAACGGCCTCACCGAGCGTCTAAATAAGACCATCGCCGACATGCTGGCCATGTACGTCGACGTCGAACACAAGACGTGGGACGCCATCCTTCCGTACGTGACCTTCGCGTACAACACGGCCGTACAGGAAACGACGCAGATGACGCCATACAAGTTGGTCTACGGACGGAGCCCGGCAACGACGCTCGACGCCATGCTACCAAACGTGACCGACGAGGAAAACATCGACGTGACCACCTACCTACAGCGCGCCGAAGAAGCACGACAGCTCGCCCGCCTAAGGATTAAGAACCAGCAGACGACTGACAGCCGCCGCTACAACCTTCGACGACGCCACATGGAATACCAACCCGGTGACCGTGTGTGGGTATGGACGCCAATACGCCGACGGGGACTTAGTGAGAAGCTTCTTCGACGATACTTCGGACCGTACAGGGTACTTCGACGCCTCGGCGCACTCGACTACGAGGTTGTCCCTGACGGCATTACGAACTCTCAGCGGCGCCGTGCACGACCTGAAGTCGTCCATGTCGTGCGCCTCAAGCCGTATTACGCGCGTTAGTGATCTGAAGGCTGAACTTTTCCTTTATTATTGTACTTTCTTGCTTGCGATTATTGTTTATTGTACTTTCTTTTTTTTTTCCTATTTATTGTTGCATGCATTGACCATAACCCCCCCCCCCCCCCATGTTCTGTTTTAAGCATCGGGACGATGCTTTTTCAGAGGGGGGCATTGCCACGTGCGTTCCTTATTATCACTTTTGTTGTATTCCGTTTTCGCCCACAAAGACAGCCAGCGACGCTCAGCGCGAACAGCGCCTCAGTGTTCGAGAAGCTTCACGAGATTAGTAGATCGTTTTGTTAAGATTGCGCGCAAGACGCGAACGCTCGAGCTTATTCTAGAACATGCGCAACGAGCAGCGATATCGCTGGAAAGTTCGATAGCGCCTGTATAAAAGCCGACGCGCTTCACCACTTGTCAGTTGATCGACGGTCGACGCTCTGTTCGACGCTATCAGTGTATTGCTGTAGATTGACTTTCATTTTCCCGGCCACAAGTTCGGCCAAATAAACAGTTTCATCTCGGACGTGCTGACTGCTGTCTTCGTCGACGTCACGACCACGTGACAATATGAATGCGCCGTAGCGGTGATACAAAAATAAACGTTACGAATTAGTTCTGCGGAATCTCTTAACGTGGCGGAAGGGTCATGAGAGCGACAACCACCCGTTTGTAGAACGAAGCCGCTAGCAACTAGCAGCTTTCTTTTATGAGAAATCCATGCGGATTTGTCATAAAAGAAAGCTGCTAGTGGAAGAAAATTCGTCCTGTTCCAGGGATCGATCCCAGGACCAACGCCTTTCTGAGGCGGTCGCTCTAGTTTCGAAACAAAATGTAAAAGGAGAACAGTTCTTATGAGGGCTTCGTTGAAATATTTCGTGCTGGTGGAATAGAAGGTCTCTGTAGGACGGCGTGTACTGTCGACGCCGAGCATTGCACTTCTAAGGAAAATTCTGACTTCGCGAAAATTTAATTCCAAATACGCGCTTACATAATCGTGGGATAGGCATTGCGTCCGACCACTCCAAACGCTGACAAGGGCTTCAAACAAAACAAGTCCAGAAAACACAGCGACTATTCAGTTTCCTACGGCATACTTGTGCATATGCATCACATACAAAACTCTGAAAAGAGGCTTTCGTGAATTTTTGAAGTAATAATTCGTACGTAGAAAAACATCCATAAATATGGGGTGTAAATTAGGTACAATGGAAGTTCTTGAGTCTAAGAAGAAATTAAGCTGCGCATCACAGATTACTTCCAAACTATAGTAGAGAAAGTTTCGATGAAGGGTGTAGTACTGAACCTTACCGTGGCCAAAGGCAGCGGCCAGCCGTGAGCACGTGCCTCCTGGAGAGCACAGAACCGACGCAGGTGCGGCCGGGTTCCTTGGGGTGCATGGGCTTCTTTCGATTTCTTTTCAACTGCGCAATAAAAAGAAACAACCTGTGCGATCCTTCAAAGGAGAAAGGTCTACGTTTTGCAAGGCGAGAGAAAGGTGGCACGACGCAGTCAGGACATTTTGTCCAAGCTCCAAGATACGGCGCTTTGTGGCGCCGCTGGTGTCCAAAATGTTCAGTCCGTCAACAAGTGGCTAGTTTCCTCCGGATCTCTGAGATGGCGGTATATATAGTCATCCAGCGAGGAACATGGATTAACAGAACCGTCCGCCCTCTGGCAGGACGCGCACGCGCCTCGGAAGAACAGCAAACAATTGATAAAGAATAAAAAAAGACGCACCTAAGGCCTTCATATTTTGATATAGGATGGTTCATGTTGCCCCTGGAAAATATCTTTCAACCATCGCAATCGTTTTTCCAAGCAAAACCGAATTTAAGGGGATCGTTGTAACCATGGTTTTTGATTTCCTGCATGCTCTGTTTGCGGTGAAGCCTACTGATAAAGGAAAACATGTACGCAGTAGCACTCAACGTGAAAGACGTAGGAAGTGCGGAGCAGCGATTTGCCTTGCCTTCGGCGACGTTGGCGTTCACGGGCAAGCAAGCGCTGGCGTTCCAAACGTGCGCGTGCTAGGCGTTCATGGCAGAAAAGGAAACCTATATTCGTAATGCACTCTCTCTTCTCCTCATTTCTATCTCCTCCCTTCCGTTTCCCACCCCCTTGCTATACTGTGCTATACAGAGCTATGTTATGCTTCACCATCTCCCCTCCTCCTCTCCCTTACTTCTCTTTCCCGCCCCCTTGCTTGAACATACATGGCTACGCTATACATCAATGGCCTCAAACACGCGACCCGCGGACCTCTGGCTGGCGGAATGGCCCACAACTGACTGACTTGGTCCCATTTTTTTTTTATTTTCTTAATAAGTATGTTCATGAGCTACGAAGACGTGTATGGTCTCAAGCGTCTTCTTTCGTGTGGCACCCCACGCGTTCATCGTGTGTTAAAAGTTAAAAACATAACCGTGGAGCATAAAATTTATCTTTGAAAATCCTTGTCCAGATTTCACTTATCCTGGAGATCAGTATTGGGGGCGAGGAGTTACGGAGTCGCCCTCTATCGGTCATGCCGCTCTTGCGTGCTATAGCTTGCGCTCCTCATATGATTGGCTGTCGGCGCTCTGCCGAAACACTACGCGGAAGCATTTCTGTGAATGCTTTTGAAACGAGCGAAGTTTTTATGCAGTCAAAATAATAATCTTAGGCAAAAAGAAGCACATAATTGTTTACAGGCGCTATTTGTTTACAAAATATGTACAGTGGAGGACGCAATGCGCGAAATCGCCGCGATCGGTTATCGCCAAGAAAGCTTCTTGGGAGAAATCCCTGCGGGCTGAATATGTGACTTACACTTTTACATTGGTCTGTCTGTATAAATAAATGGGTTATACCAGAACTAAGCCTGAATTAAGCGACCGCGCGGCCGCGACATATATGAGTATTTATAACTGTGTAGACAAGTAACCGTTGTTGCGTGGATGTTATTGAAACGAACTTCTTAAAAACTTTAAGGAAATAGGAGCTTACGGCGCCTTGTGCGCGCTGTCAGCAAGATTCATTTTTTTTCCCTTTAAGTCCCCCGACTTTTCATCATGATCACTCAAGTGGCGTCGCAAACTTCGTTTTATCAGTCTCCTGAGCGAGCACTTCCCAGATGTTTTCTTTTTTTTTTATTCTAGTACATTGTTTGGTTGGGGATAACCCGCCACAGTGGTCTAGTGCTCATGGTGCTCGACTGCTGACCTGCAGGTCACGGGATCGAATCCCGGCCGCGGCGGCCGCATTTCCGATGGAGGCGAAAATGCTCGCCGCCCGTGTGTTTAGATTTATGGGCACGTTAAAGAACCCCAGGTGGTCGAAATTAGCGGAGCCCTCCACTGCGGTGTTTTCCATAATAATATAGCGGTTTTGGGGCGTCACACCCCAACAATTATGAGTATCGGTTGGCGCTAAGACAAACATGAGTATATGCCATGTGGCATACTTTTTTTCTATTTTACTGCGAAGCTGCATACCTCTACCCCGCAGCGGTTCCATCTGCGTGGGCGAAAAACGGGCCGGCAAAAAACGAAACGTCAGGCCAACAGCAGACGCTCGCGCGCTCCTCTGCTCGTAGATGCACGCGCTCCCTCCGTTTTCACCTCGGACGCTGAGGAAGGGCGTTCGGAGAGGTGGACAGACAAGCAACGAACGCGTTCGCTGTATACTCTGCACAATTGCAACGCCACAACTATATCTCGACCTTTGGGTGGTTTGGGGCTCTTTAACAATTGAAGGCAAACGGCATATCTTTCTTTGTAATCAGGCATACAGCACAGAGCTCAGTATTCGTTTCAATAAAGAAAA
>NC_051178.1:43199822-43283441 GCF_013339695.2 Rhipicephalus sanguineus
AAGCAGCGTTTAAATCACTGCTACGCGCCCGCGTGCAACGTTGGGTACGCCCGCGCGAATCAAAGCCGCAAGATATCACTTTTTAAAGCTCCAAGCGATCGAAAGCGACGACTTGTGTGGGAAGAAAAATTGTGCAGACTTGACAAGCTCCTCGGTGCCGATTGCGCTGTGTGAGCTTCACTTTGAGCCTCATTTCATCGAGAGACACTATGTGCACATAATTAAAGGAGAGGAAGTTCGAGTGCCAAGGGGATGGCCGTCTCTTCAACCTGACGCTGTGCCGACAATTTGCCGAATGCACCGTCGTATTTCGAAGAAAACACCGGCACCGCGGCCTCTGACAAAACGGTGTCTGCTTGCGCCTGACATCCACAGTGAAAGGAAGCCACATCGCGTCAACCTTGGCATTGCGTCGTCGCATGACAAAGGTGCAGCAGTCGCTACTGAGAATGATGCTGGAGAAGGAGAGGGTGCGGTCGTGGGCTCTGCTTCTGAGGCAGCCGCCTCCGTTGACGACCTGCGCATGGTCTTCGTCCCATCGAAGCCGTGGGCACCACATGAACTCCCAGAGCTCAACGGTGTGTCCTACGCTGCGTGCAATTTGAACTTCCGCACAAGTGAACTCGCCATTGCAAAGGCGGTGTTTTTCAAATGCGCTGAGGTAGGCGGGTTCGATTATGAAGTGTTTGTACGGAACAAGACAATCGAGAAGTGCCGCTTAGTAACTGTGACAGATGCCACGGACGCTCTACATAGAGCTGCAAGCATTCCCCTTTATTGCGGGGCTATGGAAGCGTCGTCCCCATCTCAGCTGACAGCAGGTCTCTGGGCTCGAATTGAGACCCGGGAAGGAGTCTTCCTCAGCGTGACGTCCATGGGCAAATCAGCAAAGGAAGGTGAGACGTTACCAGGGGCGTAGCCAAGGGGGGGGGGGGTTGGGGGTTCAAACCCCCCCCCCCCCCCCGAAATTTTTGAATTTTGCTTGCATATATATACATGCACACATACAAACGCACGCACGAACATACATAATGTATGGTTGAACCCCCCCCGAAAAAAATTTCTGGCTCGCCCCTGGACGTTACAATAGTGAAATTATTAGGAAGCATGCCTTGACCAGCATGTGCACGTTTTCCTGCCGCAAAGGAACAGTACCTTCAGTTTCTCCGCAGAATGGCCACTGCCACTTTTGCACAGTGCTTTTTAATTTCTTGTTATATTTGTAGCCCTGCACTTGAAAAACATGGACACGAAAGCGATTGCTTGTTTTATGCCTTTTACCCCGTCTCCTTGTGTTTCAATAGTTTTGCTTATTAATGTCAACTATGTTGTGAATTGTCAGCTAGTTCATCAGTGCGTCATATGAAAGGGAAAATAGACAACCACCCATTTGTAGCCCCAAGCCACAAGGAAATCCATACGGAGTTCTCAGAAATAAAGGCTCTTAGTCGCCGAAAAATTCGTCCTGGTCCGGGGATCGAACCTGGGACCAACACCTTTCCGGGGCGGTCACTCTACCAATTCAGCTAACGAGCTGACGTTGAGCCGACGCAAAAGTTCTTAAGGTAAGAGTTCTGTGTATATTCGAGCTGCTTAAAAGGAAAATAAAGAGAAACAACAAGTCGGTATATATTGATAAATTGTGCTCCGAGAACTCTAATTTTGTTAATTTTGCCATCACATGTTTAATATCAGAGGAGGAAATCAACTTCAAAGGTTCAATATTAAATTTGAAATCCGTGACGTCACGGATTTCAAAGTGTATTTAAGTACTTTGGCACCATTGGCTAAACAAAATTACCCCAAACTTGGTATGTTTAGTCTATGGCCCCCTCAGAGGACAATGTACTTCATTTTTACCGATTAAGAACTACGCAGTCCCTAGTAGGCACCGTCACAACATGTGACGTCACGGAGAATGGTGCAGAAACTTCAACGTGGCGTCGCCACCCACATTTTGATTTTGCGCGTTTTCTCGCTCACTTAGCGTCTTCTGGCAGCAAGCGTACTGTTTTTGGTGTCGTGAAAGAGTACTTTACTAATATGAGAAAAATCGTTTTGCTCTGTAGTGTCCCTTTAAATTGCATCATTGTGCTCTTTGCTTTTAAGGACCTTTCTGTAAGAAAGTTCATATCGGTAACCTGTCCCACAACACCGAAATAGCTATTTCTTTTTAACTGTTTTTGTAAAATGTCTGACATAATAACTGCTGTTCATCTAGGTTGCATCTACAGTAACTCTTATTGTTTTGCAGGAAAATGGAGTCCCTCATCTGCATCATTACCTCGCGGTTCCCGGCGGAAGCCCTGAAACCAAACTCAACTCAAGTGCAACAACTTGGAGAGTTCTTTCAGATTGGGAAAAAAGCGCGCAGAAGAAGCACTTCCTTAGTGATTCCACGGCAGAAGTGCTGCGAGTCATAATCACAAGCACCTTGGAGTTACTGAAATATCTTCATGCAGAGCTGGGCTTCGCTTATTGGATGAGGTCTCGCTTGAGTCATGATAATATTGAAAACCTTTTTGGAATTGTGGGGTTATCATCAGGATGTAACGCCAACCCAACGCCACAACAGTTCTTGACAACTATTAACTGCCTCTCTTACGCCAACCTCGCAAAACGTGTTCTCGTATTGAATGTTAGCGAGGATGTGCTGAGCGCACTTTTGAGTCCCTAGGACGAAATGGCAGGCTCGTACAAGAAGCAGGAGCTCATCGACGTGTTGATTAACGAGGGAATTTGGAAGGAGCAGAAGCTGTACTTGGCAACAGCTGCTCGGGTGCTCCAGGTCATCCCTACAACGGTCAGAGGAGCGATTCAAGGCTAACATACTACGTAGCCGTTTATGTGGACAGGACGTGTGTGCTAAAGGCAAAATGTGACGAGTGCAAAAAACAACTTTTGTTGAGTGCTTGTGAAGGGGAGCACTTGGGTGCTGCCGAATTCACTAATTCATGTAACAATGAGGGGCTACTGTACCCATCCGTAAAACTATTGAGGTTGGTCAGTGCCCTCGAGGACATCTTTACAGGCTCTTTTAGAAACACTGAACTCCACCATAAAAGCATCATGGACGTGCTTGCCATCATAAATGAGAAAGGCACAGAAAGCGTTTGACGGCAAGCCTGACAGGTTTTCCTGTTGCTACAAGGCTCCACTTTTATGTCAAGGGACTTAAAAAGTCTCGTGACATTGCGCGGAGTAGGGCACAGCAGCACTTAAAGCAGAGTCGCTTGTGAATTACGAACAAGGAGGTATAGTCAGGCTCTGGTACCGTATGGCCCTGTTACACAGTTTTATTGCGATAGCAATTATATGGACAGTCTCGGCTGGATTTTGCCGTCGCCGTCGCCGTCATGCACCGTATATGTATAAGTATGTATATATATATAAAAGCCCCAAAGAAAAATAATTCAGAAAAATGCTTCCGAAGCGCGGAATCGAACCAGGGACCTCTTGTTCCGCAGCGAGTGGCGCTATCCACTACGCCACGAAACGCAGATCCTCCACGTAGCTAACGGCGAGCGTTATATACATACCCTTTACCGCTGGACGGACTCACAGACGGCAGGCGATAATAAGCTTTCTTCATTACCAGCGAGATGGCGCTAGCAGCGCGACGGGCGCATTTAAAAGTCGTCGTCGAGCTCGCTCGCTTCTTATTTAGTAAGTGCAAGCCATGTCCACGGTTTACGCAAGCTTGAGTTTTTTCCAGCTGTCTGTAAATGAAGTGCGCGTTTTCATTCACAAATTCAAGCATTGTGTCTGTCTTGTTTCTAATATAGGCCAAATAAACGGCATGCATATATGTACATATATATTTGTGCAGCTGGCCACAGTTCGTAGTAAAAGTGGTAGTTTATAAGCTTGGCTGAGAATTCTCGGTTAGGGCCCCACTGGCCAGTCACCCGCAATACTTTGCCTAGGAGCCGAAACTGCAGTCGTAGGTAGAGACAATATTATTGAGAGCTAACAGACAATAATGCCAAGGAAAGCATAGAGGATGGTATTTGTAGTAACTTTGATATAGATGTGAAGAATGTAAAGTGGGCACATCTTCACATTTTTATCATAATTACTACATATAATATACCTTATACTTTCGTTGGCTTGATTGTGTGGTATTTCTCATTAATATTGTGTCTAACGTAGAAAAACAATCCTTTAAAATTCCCCCTCTTTCGTTCACTCGTAGGTAAAGGTTATATGTCCAGCTAAGCCGCGTTTAGAGCAAAATTGCTGAAGCGGAAGGTTAACAACATCGTTTTCTAGAGTTATATTACTAGGCAATTTTAGCTGAGCCTTTACGATCCGGCGTGGTCAGGCCTGCGTATGCTAGCGATTTACACACAAACAATTAGAAGGAATCGTATTGCGCGTGACGCGATTGACGCAGACACGTAGAAGGAACTGTGCAACGCGCGCACAGAACGATCGTGCAGGCGGCGGAAATTAGAATGCATCACTCGCTCCGCTAGCGAAGTCGATCACTTGGTTCACTTGGTTTCGCCGTTGTTTTGCAGCCAAGCTGGTCGCGTCTCAGCAAAACACACTCGTGAAAAGTGCGAACTCTTCGCAGTTTCGTGCAGTGTCTCGGGAAGCTACCTCTGCACGGTGCTGAGTGTAAGCGACGCTCAGCTAAAGGTGTGTATTGTAGCGCTTCAACACAACCCGGCCAGTCACAATCACATTCTTCGCGCGTCGAAAAAAGAACTCGAGTCTGTCAGGAGCTCGCACGGCGCATATTGGTTGTAGCCGGCACGTTAATGTAGTTCAGCTGCGATGGTGCGTCCATTTCTATGTTCTTCTTGTAAAATCCCGCCGTCTCTGAAACGCACCGGCAAGCAGCCGCCTGTAAGGCCGGGGGACGCTTTCAAGAGTAGTCGACTCTAGCGCCGCCGCTATTTTCTACACAAACCGGGCCGCTCCCCGGCAGCCGGTTGCGCCACTCAAGATATTCTAGTACACTCTACTATAGTCCTCCAAAGATCCACAAACCAGGGATACCACTACGCGCGATAGTTGACTTCAGAACATCCCCAGTCCGCATGGGACTCTGTAACCACTAGTGGGAAGGCAGTCACCCATGTGAAAAACGCCACGCGTTTTGTTGAGCGTATGTTGTAGGTGACAATCAGCAGTCACAAGAGCCTCGTGTTCTTCGATGGCATTTCGCTCTTCACGAGTGTGCCCGTGCCCCTCGGGGTCTCTGTTGCCAGAACAGCCCTGAAAAAGATGGGACGGACGGTCAGTACGGACGAGCTGTGCTGACTGATGGAGTTTTGCCTCAACGCTACATATTTCTCCTTTGGGGCTGAATTCTACAAACGAGTGGAACCGTGAAGGGTACCACCATTTCAACCACAGTGGCGAACCTGGCAATGGAAGATATCGAAACACAAGCCATGGACACTTTTATTGAACCACCAAAAACGTTTTTGAGATATGTGGATGACGTCTTTTCCGTGATCAGGGAGTCCAACGTCGAGAGCTTCCTAGCACACCTTAATTCAATCGAGCCGGCGATTCAATCGACCATTTGCGGTGGAAAAGCGAGCGCCACGTGCCGTTTAATCACGAAAGCTTCGCTCGCGCTTTGGTTGGAATCTCATTCGTCGACTAACATGTGCAAGCCAGCGTTCAGCGGCTCACGTTCGCTTGTTTTATTGACTCAGTGTTGCTTCTTTACCGGAAATGTACGCTTCTTATTGAAGCAGCCTGATAGAAGAAAAAACATCCCGTTTGCTTTTGTAGAAATAGGGTGGAGTGAGGATTGTTCGCGTTGCAGCCTTAGCAACGACGACGTGTGGCGGTACCTACACTGCGCCACTTCGATTGTTCGCCAGGCTCATCGCGGTTTGTTCTTCAAGAAAGAAGGCTACGTTAAACACTTGAGGTTGAACCCTCAAACCGCTGACTATGAACTTGGTCTGGTAAGAGCGGCGTGCGCACCGTCTATGAGAGCCGGCGTTTATGTGTCAACAGCATGGTTCGTCGTGGCTACCGGTCGCATCGTTGGAGCGCACTGCAACCGTGTTGCTGGGTGAAATATTTTGATTGTATAGGCGTCTCTAGTTCAAATTACCGAAAGACCAAATGAATATCTATATAAATGTGCGCTATGCACTTGCTAGTGTAACAGCATTAAATTTTAATGGGAGGATGCACTTCCCTAATACGCAACATATTACGCAATACGCAACATATCTCTTCATTAGACAGGAGTTCTCCCTACTGCATAGAGCGACTGCAGCTCCCATTTTTGTGATTATTAAACTACCCGTGCTACTATCTCAATCATGGTTTGCGCAGATGCGGATGAGCGCAGCCTCGCGTACTAAATACCTTTTTTTTTCTTGCGTTCCGCTACAATGCACGGATATACGCGAGACTGTGTGCTGCTGTGCCACACATTCCTATATTTACAGGATCACGTTTTGCGCGCACTTTACGTCGCTGCGGTATTTAGTATCTGCCAACCTCACTGTTGCGATACGCGTGCTCAGCATCAGTAAAAACAACTTCGTATTTGTGCTCTGATTTTGTGAACGATATTTTTTTTTTCTTCCTTTCAGACTTAGTGAAACCTGCCAACATGTAGCAGGCCTGCTGTTTAGTGCTGCTGCCAGGGCTGAGGATGCATCGTCCTGCATAGACGTACCCTGCAAGTGTATAGTCCCTGCTGAAAGTATTACTCCACCAATGCATGCCCTTGACGAAGCAGTTTTGCCTGTCTTGCCACCAAGAACTTCGTGCTTCGGCCAAATGTATACCTACGAAGTATTTTATGCATGCATATTATGATCGTGATATGTTTTAATGGCTCAAAAGCAGCTTGGCCGAAGAGGGCCACAGCACAAGGTGTATTGCATGACACAATGTATGCCGAAGACCAGATTGAAGAGTAATAGGTTTCGACATGTTGGCTAGTCATAGTTGTAGAGAATACATAGCAGAGAGAACGCACGACTGCGCTTGCCCTGTCACCACCCGTCCCTAGTATATTATACTACAACGAAGATCGTTTTCAGAAACTAAGCCATAGTTGTAGAGAATACGTAGCAGAGAGAACGCACGACTGCGCTTGCCCTGTCACCACCCATCCCTAGTATATTATGCTACAACGAAGACCGCTTTCCAAAAATGTTCATAGTTGTAGAGAAAACATAGCACAGTGAACGCACTACAGTGCTTATCCTGTCGAATTATCAGAACTCAAAATCTTTTATAACTTCTAGCCACATTGAGAACAATGCTGTGTGTTCACTAATAAAGTAAATCCAGTATACGCCTTATTTCGAAAAATTCGGGAGCCATTCCGTATTCACGGAAATGGGGGGCAACTGGAGGTTGACCTGCTTTTCTTTCTTCCTTTCTTTCAGATTGCACAGTGCTCTTTCCTAACGCAAGCATCAAGTTTCATTATAGCTAGTCGCCATCCCAAGAACGCTTCTTTGGGGCTCAATTGGCAAGACGTCTTTCATGTTCTTTGCAGCGTTCTTCAGCCTGTAGAACGCCCCAACGAAAAGACCATCACGTGATCCTGAAAAAGCGGAGTGAGGAATTTATTTTCTGGAACTCAGGATTTCCCTAAAATGTGTAATTCCTTATATCGACCTTACCCGTTGTCCGGCAGATTCTTTTTAGTCTGCGAACACGAAATACTTTTATGAAGAGCCCATGGAAAGTGTACTCCTTCCCTATTATTTTTCTGCATTGTAGGTAGATCGCATTCGTATGTTTCAGTTCAGTTAAACTCCTTAATATGCTTCAATTATGTTATGCATGCGCGTGTGGCCTAGTATCAATGCACTCGCTTTCGGACCGGGAGGCCCGAGTTCCAACCTAAGCCCCGAAAAGAAATTTCTTTAATTTATTATTTTTTTGTGTGTGTGCGCAAGCTGTGGGTCAGGAGGGTTTTATGGAACGCCAGCTACACACGTGAGTCAATACTAGCTTCGCTTGAGAATCAGAAGAACTTGTCACTTCAGCCTCACTGAGATAGCATCTGCCAGAGTGCCGCGCAAGGTGGAATGCCTAACGGATAAGTTCATCAATGAACAGTATTTTCCGCGAAGAAATTACCGTTGACGTCGGGCGATTACGGGCTGGGACTGAAAGCCGCTGGCTCCCGGAGCCCTGTCCGGCATGGTAGATTCGAGACCGGAAGCGTTTTAATTGGATTATATAATTGCATGAATTCTTAGATTTGATCATTACACGGCCTATATAGATGGCGCAATGTTGTGATACACAAATAAGTTTATCATGCTTTGGGAGGTGGCTCTTTTCGGCACTTTACTTGCCAGGCACTTTGAGTGGCATGCCCATTACCGCAGGTTCATATCGTTGGCGCCAGGCAGCCAGTACTACTAGCGTCACATCACAAACATACATTATAAGAGGAAACCATGTAGTCCATAGCAACATTTGGTGAAATTCCTGCAACAAGAAGTGCACATCGCTCGCAGTTTTCTATACATATACAAACACTTGTATCTATCGTCGCTACACCTTTTTATTACTGTAATATAGCACATTGCTTCTTATAATGAAAACACGTATGGTCGCTTCATATTTTACCACCAGAGGATTGGGATACACATTTGCTTCCGATACCTCGAATGTAATTGTTAGAGTGTACCAATAGACCACATCTGACCACAAGCGTGGTGCGTCGTTTTGTGAATAAATGTAACATGCATAACCTATATAATTTATATTGCGAGCTTTTCAACGTCAACGCCGCCGTAGCAGTCGACTCCGGATTAATTCTGACCACCCGTAGAACTTGCAGCCTGCAAATATTGAGATATACGCACTGTTTCTGCATTTAGCCCTCACCGTAATGAGGCCTCCTCGGCTTTTATTTAAACTCGCGCAGTCGGCCATAGCAGCTGCGCTGCCTCGGCGGGTAGGCGTAACACTTACGCCGAGCTTTCTTTCTTTCTTTCCTTCTTTCTTTCTTCTTTTTTTCCCTTACGTGTTCGTGGCTTGCAAAAGCTTCGCAAGAAGCACATTTGCCTATATGATACACCAGCAATTGCGGAAGTCACATGTGTGATGCATTCTGTGCTTAATTCTCACATTTATGGCGCGATACAAGCGTTTCTTTTCTTCTAAGAGCAGCTTGTCGCGAAGTCACCGCTACAGAGCCATTCCATTATCTTCGCCACATGTCACCACATTTCTTTGTGCGTCCACCAAAACTTAGTAGTGAGTGGTCAGCAGACCGCTGTACAAGTCAACGAAGTAGTGGAGAAGCCAACTCTTTCCTCGTGTGTTGTGTTACGTACTTTTCGCGCGGCTCAAAGCGTGTTTCTCCGGGGGCCGGCGACCCGCACCCCTGCGGTCACGGCGCCGTCGACCTACGGGCACCACGGGGGGTGCTATGCGATCTCTGGGCGCAACGCTGAGAGGCGTCCACTCAAAAAGCTTGGCTCGCAGTCCACTTGCCAGCTCCTCTCTCTCCAACCCGAACTCGGGCCGCGGCGAACAGCTCCGGCTGGCGCAATCGGTGAGTCGCAAGTGTTGGCATGCAATTACGCTTGAACTGCCAGTTTCGTATACCTCGCGATTACTCCCCACCGAAAGAACGTTCATAATTGATGAATTTTTTCGCTATTCTTGATAAGTTCTTTGTTTGCTAGAGTGAAATTATGGATAAGTTTGGTACGGCAAGAGGAAACGGACGAAACTCGCTTAAAGCAACACGGGAATCACCAACATTGTTTTGCAAGAGATTGGATAATATGGTTTTGGCTAGCGTTATGCGGCCGTTTATTAGGCCCGCGATGAAGTGTAAGTGTCTGCAAAATGTTATGAAAATGATAAATATCGAGCGTGTACAACAGCGCAGTGCGTTAGCGTTAGCGAAGCACCGTGACGCTGTAGGGCGACATTGTTTGATGTTAAAATCAGTGCTTGAGAAAAAAAAATAATAATATCTGGGGTTTAACGTCCCAAAACCAAGATATGATTATGAGAGACGCCGTAGCGGAGGTTGAGAAAAAAAAGGCACAGAAAATAAACAAAGAGAAAATCATATTCAATTACGTCACTGATATCGTAAACATCAACAACGTGCACCTGTTTCGTCTTTGTCGTATTGCATGCCGGGGACGACGATCGTGTTAGCAGTACCAGTGGATGTATAAGCACTTCCTACCACTGGGACTGCAAATAAAGCCACCTTACTTTAGGACCACAAATAAGAAACTTGAATAATGGCAAGGTGCGTGTTTGGGCTAGTTGGTACTCCATTTGAACAGTTAAATAGCGCAAACTTCTTTTATTAACTTTTATTTCCTCTATCGAACTGGTGTTGTGCATTTAGAGAGATGAATCTTACCACTTATGGGTGAATGTGGTTACGTGGATGTGAAGCTGCGGAGGCGCGGTGTTACCCGTTATATTCATGCGTATGCTTTAATAAAGTTTAGTTGGACGTTAGCGCTTGTGTGTGCCGCATTCTCCTGTCTATCGTCCCTGAAGTTTGCGCTATTTAACTGTTCAAATTGATTAATGGATTCAAAAAGCCTAAAAAGCCTGTACCTCCGGTGGCATATACCAAGGTTCGGCATTGACGTGCATGCTTGATAATCTACTAAGGACGATTGATATGTCATGCAGACCAGTCGTGTAGCTAAAGTCATGAACTCTCACGTATAAAAACATCAAAGGCATAGAAACAGCGCATGTGCGAAAACGCAATTTTTCGCGGTAGAACGTACAGATGAAACTGTTGCGAAGAGGGTTTCTTGCGTTGAATATCCGAGATTTCTTTTCAAGAGAGATTATTGGTTGGCCAGAGCCCTGTGATACTATTTACTGGGCACATAAAATTGGCCTAAGTTGGCTACTGGGAGCGAGGAGTTACAGACTCGCCCGTTATAGGGCGGTCTTCGCTTCCGTGCTAAATGGGATAAGGCAGGGTTTTATGAAAACGCCACACGAAAGCCGTTTTGCTACAAACACGTGCATGCAAGGAGAGAAGCTTATCAAGAGCCAGCTAGGGGGCAGGGCAGAGGTATTAATAAGATTCAAAGATAACATCACCACAGCTTCTTATGTTAGCGATACATTAACACGGAACGAAAACCCCGATTCACTTTTCTTTTGTCCAACTAGTTGTCAAGAAGTTTTTTCTTATCTCAACTCAATAAAAAATAGCAAAACTAAAGATGGTGATGGAATCCAAATTGTTCCCGTGAAATATGTCCTTGATATTATAACTCCAGTCGTCACTCACATTTATAATATTATTTTGTCCAGTGGCGTTTTCCCTAAACTGATGCAAGTTGCACGTGTAGTGCCAATATACAAAAAAGGCGATAAGAACATTTGAAGCAATTACCGTCCCATATCTATCCTACCGATATTCTCAAAAGGTATAGAAAAACTAATGCACTTGCGTTTGACGTCGTATTTCAGTAAGCACAACCTTCTTTGTGACTTTCAACATGGGTTCAGGAAACATCGCTCAACAGAAACGGCGCTAACTACCGAAAAAGAAATTATCATAGAATCATTAAATAACAAGGAATTCATTATACGTGTATACATAGACTTTTCGAAAGCATTTGACCTCATTGATCATGCTATTCTTCTACTAAAGCTCCAGAAATATGGTGTCCGTGGAACAGCTCATGATTTCATTCATTCATACCTTACACACAGGGTACAATATGTGGATATCACCACTGCAAAATCTACCGAGCGGCCTGTTAAAAAAGGAGTCCCCCAAGGAAGCGTACTAGGGCTCTTATTGTTTTCTATATACGTTAACGACATCGTACATATAACAGATAAAGCACAGTTTGTCGCATACGCTGACGATACAACAGTATTTATTCCAGGAACAGTTGAAAGTGAGTTAGAAGGAACAACCAATCAAGTTTTAAAAGAGATAAAAACTTGGGCAGACATGAATCGCTTGATAATAGACTCAGGGAAAACAAAAGCAATATTGTATTGATCCAAAGGGAAAAAAATATCGAAACCATTGTTTGTTCATCTTGACAATGAGTTGATAGAGTTTGTAACCAATGTAAACACTATTGGTGTTATTTTTTTGGAACACTTGACTTGGAACGATCATACGGAATACATACGATCAAAAATGTCCAGCGTTGTTGGTGTCATAGCAAGAGTGTGACACATGCTCCCTGTTAAAGTTAAAATTCTTGTGTATAATTCTCTGGTGTCTTCTCATTTGGAGTATTGCAGTGTTGTGTGGTGTACCACTGGTATCACAAATCTAAAAAAGTTGCATATGCTCCAAAAGAGAGCTATCCGTTACATAGCAAATGTACCTTACCTTTATTCTACCGCTGTACTTCTTGCTAAATATGATATTATGCCTGTAGTTAGTTTATTTGACTACAGGTTAACACTGATGTACCGCTGTTTCCTGCGAATTAAAGAAAACTACATTATCACTTTAGCAAAGCTGAAAGAAAATAGGTCTACCAAGGATACCAGATTCAAGGAACGGTCGGCTGTACCCACCCCTAGGGCATACGGTTGCACGCAGTCATTGTGTTACACAGTGCCTAAACTATTCAATCTACTTTTAAATGATGACTTCGATCCTTCAGTAGCATCTAATAAAGATATCAAGCATTACTGTATGGGCAAGATCACCACAGAATTACATAGCACGTAGGAATGAACTTACGCTCTATTTTCATTTTTTTGTGATGTGTTAAACGATGTGTTTCCTATTTTTGCAATGTACCGATATATGTATCCATTCAGTTTCATGTCTGCGTCGAGTGTGTAATAATTCGTTGTTATTTTGTTAGCTAAAGTGTAGCTACTACTTCTTTTAACTATTGTATAAATGTCCACTTTGATTATCTATTGTATTTTAAGTGTTCGATTGCATTTATTTTTATGAATGTCCACTGCACTGCCATGTAATGGGGAGTCGGCACCCTTGTCAAGCCACCTGTGTGGCTTTTATTCCCGTCCCCTCCTTTTTTTGACAAAGGAAAATAAAGACTCAATCAATCAATCAATCAATCAATCAATCAATCAATCAATCAATCAATCAATCAATCAATCAATCAATAAATGAATGAATGAATCAATCAATCAATCAATCAGTCAATCAGTATTCCGGAATACACATATCGAAATCATGGGTTGGAAGCATAAAATACAGATACCGAGATATATTGGTGTTTGACGTAAAGAGATATTTCCGAAGTACTTTTGAAAAAAAAAACATGACGGTATACAAATACAGGCATACAGATACAACAATACAAATATTGGGATATTACTGTCCTATTTTGGTGATTCCGATGCTCCGCAAAGACATTTATTAGGTGCTAGATAATATTGTGATTATTTTTCCAGCGCATTGAAACTTGCAAGTCAAGCACACTGCTCGGATCACTAACGGAAACCAGTGCATTATAAAAAGTGTACATTAATTCTGTACACGAGCTCTGTTTTGCTAGAACGTTCTTGCGTTAATTAATTTAAGCAACAGCAGCTTCACAAGTAGGCTGTCATTTATTCATCGTCGGTTCGGCCTCCACACAAGACTCGTGCACTCGCAAAATGGCTTGCTGCCCGAAAAAAAATTACGGTTGAGGCACTGGTCCTTAAGAAAGTGACTTTCGCCAGCAGAGAATGACAATACCGCTACAGCAATTCTTTCGTCACTGGTGTCGGGCGCTTCACTGCATGAAAAATTCTGTGCGTGAGGGCGAGCCCTTCGCCACCCTCACTGTGTCGCCGACCGGCGGCGCGCCTTTGCTTGCCTTAGCACCAAACGTCTTCCTTTCCCTTTGGGAAACACGTCACCTCATTCCGACAAAAAAGTAACGAGGTACTCGTGTCCGGCACAGTGTCGCGATATAATCGATACATCATAAAAATATTTCACTACAGAGATACCAACGCATTTTTCAAATGTATCTCGACACAGAAATACAGATACTCAAAAGTATTCATACCATACTATCGCGATACTACCCAGCCCTGATACGGGGTATATAAAATACTTGGTTAAAAGATTGCCGAAATTTGTGATGAAAATCTAATGGCCAACGAAAGCGGCGGCTGTCGGACGCATTTCACGGTGTCGATCTTTTATTCCGAATTTGTTGACGTTTCACGCGGCGTCACACTGTATGTTTATCGGTATCCTCAGCCGGCAATTTTCCGTTACTTCTTTGAACTGGATCGCGTTAAAGAGCTCGTTTCGCAGAAATCCCGGTTTCGGCGTCGGTGTCGGTGTGCCTCGTTGGTTGTGAGCGAAAAATCATCATCTTGTCTGTGACTGAAAAATCGAGAAAGATGCAAACAAAAATCTTCCGCTTCGAGTTCGAATCGAGCCCGGGCCGTCTGCGTGCCAACCAGGTGCTCTACAATACAGCAGCGCTATTTCTTGAAGCTGCTTCGAAAAAAACACTATGTGAATGTTGGAGTCTCCTGAACGCATGTAATATTGCGTGGCAGAAGCGTAGAATCGCGCCCGGCGTCAAAACACGTGAATTTCACAACGAGTCGATGTTTTAAAGGCCCACCCATTACAAAGCGCTCAAACATATTTAATCATCATCATCAGGAAAAGCATCAACACAGTGAACAGCTGCGAAGGATGTGTTGCCTTACGGGTGCGTAGTGGGCCCTTCGCTCATTCGCAGTGAGAATAATTATGGCGTAGTGGGCACTTAACAACTGTACTTGCAGTAGGCATTCTAGAATAGTTTAAACGGCCAATGTTACGGGCACAATCGTTCGTTTCCTTACGGCAGAGCTGGAGCATGCACCGAGAACCGAAGCGAGGCTAGCAATTGAGAAGACGATGCCCACGGGGCCCAATTACACTATCGCGTTGTACTCTTGAAGGCGAAGGTCAAGCGTCCTTCAAGTTTTTTCTTAATCAAGTACGTTCATTGGTCAGGGCCAGGACAAACGTGAGCCTTCTTTTCAACGCAATAGCGTTAAAGAGCTCGTTTCGCAGAAATTCCAGTGTCGGCGTCGGTGTCGGCGTCGTTGCCTGTGAGCGAAACATCTTGTCCGGGACCACAAAAATCGAGAAATTTGTAAATAAAATAAATAATGAAAATGTTAGATTCCAGCCAAAAACGCCTGCTTGCCAAGCCCAGGTCCGTCTGCTTGGCAAGCAGGTGTTCTACCTCAGAGCCGCGCTTTTGCTTGGAACTGCTTCGGGAAAAAAAGCAGTATATGAATGTCAAAGGAGTCTCCTTAACGCATATAATATTGCGGGGTAGAAGCCCGAAGTTGGCGTCACGTGCTACGTGACACCAAAAGGCAGAAACTGAGTGTTCGACACTCGCCGCCACGGTTGCGATCGGTTCTGACACTCTTAGGTTTAAAATGCACATATATACCCTATAAAGTGGACGGGGGGAATGACCGCCGCTGTAGCTCAGTGGTAGAGCAAGGGACGCGTTATTCGAAGGTTGCAGGTTCGGTCCCCGCCGGCGGCAAGTTATCTTTTCGTCCACTTTTCTTTCTTCACATTTATATCTCAATTATTACAAGTAATATCTCCTATACTTTTCTTGGCATTATTGTCTGTTTGTTTTCATTAATATTGTGCCTAACAAAGAAAAACGAGCCCTTAAAAGCCATCTTCTTTCCTTAACAAATAAGGGATATATAAAAATACCCTAACGAGAGCCATATGACGGTAAATCATGTCGTTGATTGTTCGCACTTCAGGTTAACCACTTCTTTGTAAATATTTCGTTCCACTTACGTGAAACACCCTGTATAAACACGATACAGGCGGTACCCCTAAAAGCTATGGCAATAGAGCATGATGTATTGTCAACTTAGATGTTACGGTCAGACAACAGAAAATGCGGTGCCTATGGAAAATAGCATAAAAGGTCTAGTGGGTACGCTGGTGAGAAAATCGGAGTACTTGGTACTATGTTTCTCAAATGCCCTTCCTAGAATCTTTAAGATTATTTCTTATAATTCGCATTATTATAATGAAAACACAAATTCGGTATTTTACTAAATCGTAAGCAGAATTTTTGTTACACACTTCTCTAGGCACGCTCACATTACTTTACTTTTGTCCTCAACATCGCCATGACATAACAGTGAACTGAAATGGAATGTAGATATGGAAATAGTAGAAATGACGCAGAGCGTTAAAAAATAAGAATAAAGCAGAGACGAAATTTAGGAGCAGGTTACAAAATACATATTACAGTAGACAAATGAGCAAAACCTATGCAGATGGCCAGGTAATGTGTGGGATGCAAACGGAGGAGAGCGTAGACAGCACTTGGCCTAACAATCATGTTATCAATAAAAGGACATCTCGAATAATTTAGCAGGAAGAACAAATTTATTTTCCTCTTTGGCTGCAAAGGGCGCAAGTCTTCTTGAGTCGAACATGGAAGGCCACTTTGTCATTCTTGAGCAGTCTATGTTTGCAGAGAAGGTGCTGACAGACAGCCGTTCGTAAGAACTTCAAGGATGTACGTGCTAAGGCCAAAGCGCGAGTGCTTGAGATGTGGAATCAGTGCAACTTGGGAGGCTTAGCCGCTACTGTCAAGAAAGAAACCGTACTCACTTTGAATCTGTTTTTTGCGGCCAAGACGCACAAGCCGGGGATCCCCTTTCGCTCTATTGTTTCGGGGCACTTGGCAAAAAGCGGTCTACAATTTCCTACAAAAGCATCTGGAACCTTTAGCCATGCCTGATCCGTACTTCATACGTAACTCTGATTAAATCACTCATTTTGTATCTATCGCTGATTGCATGAATTGCTCCGGAATAAGCATAGATATACAAAACCTGTTTTACTCCATTCCGCATGACCTTTTCATGAAGCGGGTTAAAGACTGCATTACCAGGTGATAACGACAAGATTGTTTTTAGAAACGGTTGTGCAATCATGGTAGACGCCTTTCTGGAGTTGCTCACTTTTTACATTCGTGGCATTTCGGAACAAACTATATGTTCAGAAATCGGGGGTATGCATTGGGTCCAAGGTTGCCCCCGTCCTCAGCAACATATTTTTGAGCAGGAGGGACCGTGATCTGTTGCTATAGTTGCAGGGAGTTGCCATTAAGGTATTTCGCCATGTGCACAATTTTTCGGTACTAGGGAACAATGTACAAATGGAAACGTTCGTATGTGTTATTTTAGCAGCCTTTAATGCGAGAGGCGGAGGTTTGAGTTTCACTTCCGAGATACCGGTTGAAAGCACCCTAGAGATTCTAGACCTTACCATGAGTTTTTCAGCTGATCATACATGTTGGAAGTATGCCCCTCGATATAGCAAGGCCCTCTTGAGTTTCCGATCCTTCCACTCGAAGATAATTAAAAACGGAATAGCCCTCTACTGTCTCAAATCAGCTGTTACCATGTCGTGCGATTATTTGGTAAAAGACAGCTTTAATGAGCAGGTAGTACGGCTGAAAGATGCTGGCTACCTCGAGCCGTACTACAGGCCCTTCGCAAGCGCCTAATCAAGCATGTCAAAGGGTGCCAACTTCGCCACCAGGAACATGAACGAAGCAGATTGGCGGTAATACCGTATGTCCATGTTATATCGGATGGAATAAAAAAGGCTACCCATAGGTACGGGCTAAACGTTGTTTTTTGAGCCAAACATTGGCCGCGTGTCTGCGTGCTACGCTGCAAATCCCGCCGAAAGGCGATAGACGAGCGCTGCGTGAGATGTCAGCGCCATTTGGCATAGGTCCGCAAACATCCGCTTGTACAGAGGGTTTCCTTCTTCCGTGGCAGAGGGCGTTCGTCGCCGTCTTGTATTTTCAGCGCAGCTTAAGAAACTAGGGTCTTTAGAATTACGTATCTATGTATTTTCTGCTAAAAGAACACACTACCTAATACTTACGTAGTGATGTTGCGCATCAGTTATGCGTAATGTTTGCTTTTTGATTGACAATGTACACAAGTATGAACCTACATACCAGTTCAAGAGGGCTGGCCTTGGGCATGTGGTTCAACTTTTGCCGGGTGGCTGAAACGGGTGACAGACAGACCAAAATTTCGGCGTTTAAGTTCCCCAAGAAAGACTACCGTCTTTAAAACAAACTGGGCAGGTTGTGTTCCATTGTTGGAAATACGCTGGAGGCCGAGTGGGTACTCGTACTTGTAACGTTAGCCACAAAATTAGCTTTGTTTCATGTGCGTCGAACCTTGTTTACTGTATTCCGTTAACCTGTGGACGAGTGTATGTGGGGCAGACGGGTCACTGCCTAAGTATACGCTTAAAGGAGCACCTTTCGTCTCTGAACGGAAGGCCACTCACGCATTTAGCTCTGCATTGTGCGCAGTGTGGCTGCGGAGCGCGCTTTTCTGATACGGTCGCTCTGTTTAAACACCGTGATCGCCCCACACGAGAACTTGCAGAGGCATTTCACATTCACATCAGGGGGTGATCTTGTATCAGTCACTCGTCATTAACGATTTCCAGCCAACAAGTGTCGCTCCTAAAGGAAATGGGTTTGTAAGTAGATACGGTGTGATAGTGCATGGTATTACACCTAGGACGGTACGCATGTGCAGCGGGTTACGTGCTCCGGTTTGGTATATATGTTTGATCTTGCCTAATAAAACTTTCATTTGGTAGTAGCGCTGGTGTCGTTCCCACCCTCTTTGTCTCTGTCAAACTTCCCACTTGTACAAACACTGCTTCCGAGTAAACAAGGGCTTACTCGATGGAAATGTTCCTCTTAGTACTCCTACTTTATATGGAAATATTCTACCGAATAGTATTTAACATAAAAAATAGCCCTATACACCAGCAATAGTATGAGCGTTTTACTCACATAGAATACAAGCATACTCCTGTTCTTTTCTTTTTGCATGTGAAATTGAAGAAGCCTATTTGATTGACAAATCGACTGACACATGTGTCCCGAAACCCTCGGTCACTTGCCCAGAAACGTTATATAGGCAATAAATGTTTTTGACTACTACTAACTTCGGTCACGTTACTTGCCGCGGACTTAGACTTCCTGGAAGCGCGTCATTGAGATAATCTTTGCCCGCTCATGGCCTTGTTAGCACGTGCTATTCTAACCACACACACACACACACACACACACACACACACACACACACACACATATATATATATATATATATATATATATATATATACATATCTATATATATATATATATATATATTGTCAAGGTGTTTAATAGACAGCACTCAACGACAATGAGTAATGGCGGCAGTCACGGCAAGGCACGAACTCCCTGCGCGAGCGGCGTTCTTTTTCAAGCAACCAAAGAGGACGACCCACTAGAAGGCGCTGGAGAGGGTAACCCATTACCATGTCCCAAGGCTTCTCTACAATTACCCCGGGTACGAAAAGGGAGCCGTCCGGCGACCTAACAGCTCGTCACTATGAGTGGGTCATAGTAGGCCTTGAGGCGCTCCACGTTGACAATGTCGCGCCCTCGACGGCGCATGTCCGAAGCTGGTTCGATGGGTTCGATCAAGTAGTTGACCGGGGATGTGCGCTCGACGACCCGGTATGGGCCTTCGTATTTCGGCAGCAGTTTTGAAGAAAGACCACTTGCAGTGGTAGGAACCGAGAGCCATGCGAGCGCTCCAGGGAGGAACGTGGGTTCAGAAGTGGTGGTGCCATCGCGAATGCTCTTTTGCAGTTCTTGTTCCTGCGTCGTAAATGTCTTGGCAAGCTCGCGACACTCTTCAGCGAGCCTGGCTGTGTCAGAAATAGGCGCACACTCAGATGGATCCGGCTTGTACGGAAGTATCGTGTCGATGGTGTGCGACGGGTGCCTTCCGTACAGTAAGAAGAACGGTGAAAAACCAGTAGTGCTCTGAGGGGCGGTGTTATAGGCGTAGGTGACGAAGGGCAAAATGGCATCCCAATTGGTGTGATCAGCGGCGACGTACATTGACAGCATGTCGCCGAGCGTGCGGTTAAAGCGTTCGGTTAGGCCATTCGTCTGCGGGTGGTAAGCAGTAGTTTTGCGGTGAACAGCATGGCACTCTTTCAGAATGGCTTCCACGACTTCCGATAAGAAGACACGGCCTCGATCGCTGAGAAGCTCTTGGGGTGGACCGTGACGCAGTATGAATCGGTGTAGTAGGAAGGAGGCAACATCGCGCGCTGTAGCCGCCGGGAGGGCGGCGGTTTCGGCGTATCGCGTTAGATGGTCAACAGCGACGATGGCCCAGCGGTTACCAGCCGAAGTCAGAGGAAGTGGTCCGTACAAATCGATGCCCACGCGCCCGAACGGACGGTTAGGGCAAGGTAATGGTTGTAGACCTGCTGGCGACACGTGAGTTGCAGGTTTTCGGCGTTGGCAATCGAGGCAGGAGCGAACGAACTTCTGCACGTAGCGGTACATCCCACGCCAGAAGTATCGTTGTCGAATGCGGTGGTAAGTTTTGGATACCCCAGAGTGCGCGCATTGCGGGTCGGAGTGGAAGGCTTCGCATATTTCAGAACGCAGACTGCGGGGTATCACTAGTAGCCACTGGCGGCCGTCGGCGTTGTAATTGCGTCGGTGCAGGAGGTCGTCACGAACGGCGAAATGGTGGGCTTGACGACGCAACGCGCGAGTGGATGGTGTTGCCGTCGGATCAGTGAGCAAGTCGATCAGCGAGGTGATCCATTTATCCTTGCGCTGTTCGGTAGCGATGGTGTGAACGCTGATTGAAGCAACAGCTATGTGAGATACTGAGCAGAGGGCATTGTCGTCAGGCAAGGGAGAGCGCGAGAGGGCGTCGGCGTCAGCATGCTGGCGTCCGTTGCGGTACAGCACGCGGATGTCGTAGTCCTGCAGGCGAAGTGCCCAGCGGGCGAGGCGGCCTGAGGGATCCTTCAATGACGACAGCCAGCATAGTGCATGATGGTCGGTGACGACATCAAATGGGCGACCGTACAAATAAGGTCGAAACTTTGTAAGGGCCCATATGATCGCTAGGCATTCCTTTTCGGTGACTGAGTAATTAGTCTCGGCTCTGGTAAGCGTACGGCTTGCGTACGCCACGACATATTCGGGGAACCCTGGTTTGCGTTGCGCAAGGACAGCGCCGAGGCCTACACCGCTGGCGTCCGTGTGTACCTCCGTTGGGGCCGTAGGGTCGTAGTGGCGTAGTTTGGGAGGAGACGTCAACAAATGACGGAGCTTTGCGAACGCGTCGTCACACTCGGACGACCACGAATTTAGGGGTCCGTTGCTTCCAAGGAGCTTCGTCAGCGGCGATATGATGGTGGCAAAGTTTCGTATGAAGCGTCGAAAGTATGAACACAGTCCGACGAAACTGCGCAGTTCTTTGACGGACGTAGGTTTGGGAAATTCGGCCACGGCCCGAAGCTTGGCCGGATCGGGAAGGATTCCGTCTTTGGACACGACGTAGCCGAGGATTGTCAGCTGCCGTGCCGCAAATCGGCACTTCTTCAGATTCAGTTGGAGGCCGGCGTTGCTCAAACGTGTCAAAACATGCCGCAGACGTTGGAGATGCGTGGAGAAGTCCGGAGCGAAGACGACGACGTCGTCCAGGTAACACAGGCACGTGTGCCATTTCAAGTTACGCAGAACGGTGTCCATCATGCGCTCGAAGGTCGCGGGCGCATTACACAGACCGAACGGCATGACGTTGAACTCGTACAAGCCGTCGGGCGTGACAAAGGCTGTCTTTGGTCGAGCATCATCAGCCATGGGTACTTGCCAGTACCCCGAGCGCAAATCGAGAGATGAAAAGAATTCTGCTCCTTGGAGGCTGTCAATCGCGTCGTCGATTCGCGGCAGTGGATAAACATCCTTGCGGGTGACCTTGTTGAGCCACCGGTAGTCCACACAGAACCGCACAGAACCGTCCTTCTTCGCCACGAGAACAACAGGAGACGCCCATGGGCTGTCGGAGGGCCGAATTACGTCACGTCGAAGCATATCGTCCACTTGCTCGTTAATTACTCGGCGTTCTGTGGGAGACACGCGATATGGACGTTGCCGCAGTGGTGGTTGGGCGCCAGTGTCGATGCGATGCGTAACAGCGGACGTGCGGCCGAGGGATGTTTGCCCGACATCGAAAGAATGACGAAATTCATCCAACAAGCACAGAAGCTGCGAACGCTGGATCGACGTAAGGTTGCCAGCAATGGAGGGACCAAATACATCAGTAGGTGACGAATCAGACTTGGAAACAGCACTGATGGTGCGGGAACTGGTACCGTGCGAGTCATCGGATGCGTCCAGAACTTGTGCGTCTTCAACGGTTTCCAGTTTGCCGAGACATTCCCCTCGAACCAACGTAACAATGCACGGGGATGGGTTGGTAACAAAAATAGCGGTGCTGCCCTGAGTGACTCGCACGGTCGCGAAAGGTACCAGCAACCCTTTCCTAGTGCAGACGCGTGCAGATGGCGAAAGGAGTGCAATGGTGTCGGAGAGACCGGCGCAGTACACCGACACAGCCGTTGACGAGTTTGGAGGCACTTTCGTATCGTCTTTGACGAGGATCTTGCTCACTGCCGGTGGACTGTCTGTCGGCGTCAAATGTGAGAACGGTGAGAGTTCGATTTCGGCTGGTGCGCAACGAATTACGGCGTCGTGGCGGGAGAGGAAATCCCACCCCAGGATGACGTCGTGAGAGCATGCCGCAATTATGATGAACTCGACGTCGTACATAACGTCCTGAATGACGACGCGAGCAGTGCATACAGCTGTAGGATGAATACTCTGGGAGCTCGCGGTACGGAGGGACATCCCAGAAAGTGGCGTCATCACTTTTCGAAGTAAGCGGCAAAGTTTTGCGTCCATAACGGATACAGCGGCTCCAGTATCGATAAGGGCCGATGCGCGAACACCGTCCACAAGCACGTCTATTACATTCCATGGACTTCGCTGAGGGCTTTCACAGTTCGATAGCGTCGCAGCCCTTGCCTCCTGGACTGCGACGACTAGTTTTCCTGCTCTCGTGCGACCGAACGTGGCCGCATGGGTGACAGTGATCGACGTCGTGGAGACGGAGAGCGGCGAGTAGCTGGAGGTGGGCGTGACGTCGGCGACATAGGGGGAGGTGGGTCGTAGAATGCACGGCTTGACTGGCTGGTGATAGGTGACGCGACTCGAGGCGGCTGCACGCGTTGACAATAACGGGCCACGTGACCGGCGTAACCGCAAGCAAAGCAGATGGGCCGGTTGTCGGTGGTGCGCCATCGGTTCGCCGGGGTAGGTCCCGCCCATGTCGCAGGACGTGATTGACGGGTCGGCTGCTGAAATGACTGCATGGTGGGTTGCAGTCGGGGCCGAGGGATGGCGTCAGCATATGTAGCCGGCACACCCGCCTCAAAGAACGGAGGTCTAGCGGCGGCTTCGGCGTAACTCATTGGGGCAGCCGCAGGAATTACATGGGGCGTCCTAGCGACAACTGGAGGGTAACTCTGGGGCGCAGGAGCCGGAGGTTGCGGGTGGTACTCAGGCATGACCTCCGCAATTTTCTGCTCAATCGCTCGGCGGAGAGGAGGAAGAAGGGTGGTCGACAACTGTTGAACGTGCGGCGGGTGGGCAAAGGCGAGGAGGGAGACCTGGCGTGCAATTTCCTCGCGCACGAATGACTTGACTTCTGCCAGGAACGCGGCCTGGTCAGATATTGCCGCCAAGCCAGCAAGCTCTGCGTCGCGTGATGGGGAGCGACGGGTCATCGAACGCTGCCGGCGGAGCTCCTCGTAGCTCTGGCACAGTGTTATGACCTCGGCCACTGTGCCAGGGTTTTTGGCGAGCAGCATGGTGAAGGCATCGTCGTCAATGCCTTTCATTACGTTCCGGATCTTGTCAGACTCAGACATGGTTGCGTTGGCCTTCTTACACAAGTCGAGGACGTCTTCGATATAACTTGTGAAAGACTCACCGGCCTGCTGAGATCGTTCACGTAAGCGCTGTTCGGCTTGCAGCTTACGAACTGCTGGGCGGCCAAAAACGCTGATGACGGCGGTCTTGAAATCGGACCAAGTCGCAAAATCAGACACGTGGTTGTTGTACCACAAGCTTGCTACGCCCGCGAGGTAGAACACCAAGTTGCTTAATTTGCCTTCTTCGTCCCATTTGTTGGGGATGCTGACGCGCTCGTAAATTGCGAGCCAGTCCTCCACGTCGGTGCTATCGGCGCCAGTGAAGATAGGTGGATCGCGTATACGGGGGACACCGGGACATGTGCTCGTTGCGAGAGGAGGCGTTTGCTGGGCGGCGTCTTGAGGCATGGTAGATGGCAGGGTACGGGATCGGAGCTCCAGGGGCATTGAATGGGAGCAGAGCACTCTCCACCAAATTGTCAAGGTGTTTAATAGACAGCACTCAACGACAATGAGTAATGGCGACAGTCACGGCAAGGCACGAACTCCCTGCGCGAGCGGCGTTCTTTTTCAAGCAACCAAAGAGGACGACCCACTAGAAGGCGCTGGAGAGGGTAACCCATTACCATGTCCCAAGGCTTCTCTACAATATATATACATATATATATATATATATATATATATATATATATATATATATATATATATATATATATATTTGCTGTCTCAAAAAATTCTGAGTTGATAGTAGCGCTGGTGTCGTTCCCTCCCTGTTTGTCACTGTCAAAGATTGCGCTTGACGTTTCTAAGATGTACAGGAAGAACAAATATACAGTACGGCAAAATATCTTCTCTTACGTAAATGCTTGTTCTCTTGCATCCAGTATCGGCATCTGTGGTGCGGCGGTTGTGAGAATATCATTTGCATGTAAGTGGATTTCATCGAATGCAAGCGAAGCTTACATCCACGAGATCTTTCAAGTCGCTGATGTGCGAAAGGAGCGAGACGCAAAACAACCCCATTCTTGCATTCTTGAGATTGTAACGAAGCACCACGCGAGACAAACTTCGATAACGACACTGTAGCAGCGTCATAATTTGAGCGGAAGGCACCACACGCAGTACAAAACAAAGTGCCGTCGCTACGAACAAATGTCATCACAACGACATACCTAAAAGAAATAAAACATCGACAAAACAAAAGGTCGCGTGCGCGTACACACGTTCGTTCGCTTGGTTTTGCCTAGATGGCTCGAGAGCCATCACGTGAACCTGCTCCACCAATGCGGACGCGTATACGTAATCATGTGTGCTCCCTGGATCACTCTCACAGAAAGGTAAAATATTGTCGCTGTTGTTTAGTTTCTTTCTGTGTTCTCACTGGCAGCAGTATCAGCTTAAGACGCGGAGTTCAGCCAGCGTTTGGATCGCGCGGTGGTGTTTCTACAGCAGTATCTTGTATCTTAAGATATACTATACATTGCTGAATGTATGGCAAATACAGATACAGATACTCGTTTTGCGAGACGTATTGCAATAGAGATACAAGATACGCAAAGAGTATCTAAGGTAGTATACAGGATACATTTATCTTGCATACTGCCCAGCACTGCCCCGGATTCCATTAGCAATCAAGCGCTTATAGATGTTGTTGGAACAGGGGTAAAGTGCCCCAGACTGGCAGGCCGACGTTACGATAGGCGGATCTATCTTTGTCAATGGCCACTTGTCGCCGTGGTTGAGTTAGTGTTATAAGGATTAGTCGTTGATGTGACACCTCGTGGTGTCGCTTGCGGTACTTGTTGTCTAGAGAAGAAGATACTCGAATGGAAATGAGCATAGCCGTTTCGCGCCTGGCCGCAGTATACAGTAGGTGAGCAAATGTTTCAATGATACACATTACACCATTTCCCTCTAAAGCGGACCATGAGGCAATGCGAAGCCGGAGCACTTGCACGATCGCGTTCCGTTGGCGTTCGTTGGGCATGCTACCGACCTCGCGTTGTGGAACGCGAAGAGGAACGCTACGCGCGTTTTGTCTTCCCTCTAGCCTGGCCGTTTTTTTCTCACAGAGCGAGCGGGGAACTCGGTCGACAGGCGTGCGAGAGGAGGGCAGCGTAGGAGAGGAGAGAGATGGGGAGGGAACGCGCATGATCTAGCGCTCATCGCGGCGTGGCGCAGGAGAGTATTTCGGCATGTCTAGCCGCGTTTCAGAAGAAGAGTGGATAGGGGGAGGGGAGAGGGAAAGTGGAGAGGGAGAGGGGGAAAGGGGAAGTGGAGAGGAAGAGTGGAGAGGAGGTGTGTGCAGAGGGTATGCGCATACGAAGTAATGGTGGTAGCGCCGCACACGACCACCACTACCACCACCGGTGTGAACTCCGCTTTAAGATGCTTCGCATCTAAAAAAAGGGGAGATCACTCGCATTATGGCGATAAATTTCATGCGAAGCAGTCAGCGAGTAGCCGCATACGTAGGGGATTTTTTTCCTTGAGTGTAGTGCCACGTGGTGGATCGACGTTATTGTGTAAGTTCAGTAGTTCTGCACAATCGTGCGCTTATCAGGTAGAGCAGGTACACTGGTGTGAGGGCAACTCATGATCAGTCGTAACGGCGGCACTCACGTTATAACAAAGACGTCAGTTTTATGGCCACGAGGTGCACGATACGGTGTGACGATGTTCCTATCCTAAGTAGCGGCCGAAGGCGTATTCGCGAAACGATTGACTAAGCCTTGGGCGTAGTCGTTGCTGAACATATGTAATGCTCACTACAGTAATAGAGAAGTGGAAAGCAAATAGTGCAACCACAAGAGCGGAAGCACAAGAGTGTAACCGTGATTTTTATTCTTTGCTACCGTATTCCACCCATCGACAACGCAGCCGACTCCGCATTCCCTGCGACAAAGGCTCCTTCATGCTATCCCGTTAAGATTTCCAATGTCTCGGCGGCGCATACTCGCCAACCACGAGCTGCGATATGCCGGCATGTGCCACTCGTGACCACGCGCCATGCATCACAGGACACGTTAGTTTTGGAGGACGTATGGCACGTGGTAAAGTTGTCTGCGGAGCGGGGGGTCGCAGGTTCGAATCACCCGTGGCGCGCTTGGGAAAATTTTCTTCGCATGTATTATTCTCCGTGGTATATATATATATATCGGCGACGGCAAAAACCCGCCGCCAGTCTCCATATAATTTCTGTCGCAATAAAATGTTTTTTTTTGTATCTAGAAACAGGATAATGTGGGAACCTTATTTGAAAAATATCCAGTTTTCTTGGAGTCTATGTTGTAATAAACTTCCTCAGTAACTTGCCATTTCATGTGCACTGCTCATAGACGTTTGCACGTGTCACTTGCAGGCTAGACATGTTCTTCACCCGCGCTGGCCGCGATAGCCCGTCCAGCTGTGACAACGGCTGCAGATCGGCTTCCATAGCGGTGCGCGTCCTCGTGGCTGTGGTGGCCGTGATGGCTCTACGAGCAGACTGCGCCATGGGTCCCGAGGAGAGTTGCCAGCTGCGGCCCGTCATACACGTGCTCAAGCAGCCAGGCTGCCAGCCCAAGCCCATACCGTCATTCGCCTGCCAGGGGTCATGTTCTTCATACGTCCAGGTACACGTAAGCCGTGTTTTACATAGTAATCACAACGCTTCTTTCTTCTTGGCACCTGTATGGAGCGCTCAAATCTGAATTGTGTGCTTTTCGACGGAGCTAAATGTGTCAACGTATCTTCGTGTTCATGGAATCAACATTCTCACAAGTTTTGAGGAAATGTGGCTGGGAGGACTCGTCCTGTATCATTTCCCACCTCGTGGACAGTGGTCGCCGCGGCGACGGATCTTGACGTTCCGGTTCGCGAAGTGGACCTGTTTTGAATTACGAGTGCGCTTTACACGGAAGCAGAAATTCCAGCGATCCCGCTAGCGGCAATGCGCATCTAATTTCGAACAATATTGCATTTTGCAAGAAGAAACAGCGCTAGAACAAGGACGAAGACGAGAGGAGACAAACACGGCGCTGCAGTATGTACCAACCAGCGCATTTCAAGACGTTAACACAATATTGCATTTCACGTTGGCCTCTGTGTAAATTCCTGAATTCCTGAATTAGTTCCTTAACCGTAAATTCATGAAGGGAATCTTCAGAAGTACGCTAATTACGAGCGTTTATTCACAAATGTACTTTATGTAGATGTCGCAAAATGATAGCAAAATGAGAACGCAATATACAGCAGAATGTTAACGTGGCCACAACAATCAACGTGAGACAAGCTTAGAGAACACAATCACGTGCAATAATCACGTGCTCCATGAAGAGCCATCACTTGAGCTATATACAAAGCGGTACAGTAAAGGTTGCGTACTACCCAAAATGCCCACAGGCACAAAGCGCACATGAAACCTGCATACGGGAAGGAGTGTTCTCGCTGCACCCGAAGCAATATTTGCAAATGAAGACATAAACGTGTAACAAACAAAAATAACTGATAATTTATCAGATATTTTGTTGTGAAACGTGCGAACATTCATGTGCTATATATACACACACTCACTCACACACACTCACTCACACACACACGCGCGCGCACACACACACACACACACACACACACACACACACACACACACACACACACACACACACACACACACACACACACACACACACACACACACATATATATGTGTGTGTGTGTGTGTGTGTGTGTGTGTGTGTGTGTGTGTGTGTGTGTGTGTGTGTGTGTGTGTGTGTGTGTGTGTGTGTGTGTGTTTTCTTTAGAGAACGCCGTTGTTTTAAAAAAATTATATGACAATCATGGATCCCGTCTTTTCGCACATGAACTCTATGCCGAGGCGGAAATACTTTCCCGCAGCTAAAATGACATTGACGCGACTAATTAACAAAAACTGCTTCATTAAATTTTCAATTATTGATTTTAGTGTAGTTGTTTATAGTAGGAAGCTGTAGCGCGAGACAATTTATGGCATGCCCCTTATTTAGAAATAGCAAAAGTTGCACGTAGTTCGAGGTATTCATCATCGAATTTCAAGAGTGTGTAAGCACGACAGACAAGGACGTAGAAGGAAAGCCAGAAGGACACAGCGCTATCGGGTTTCTTCTACGTCCTTGTCTGGTTGCGCTTACTCACTTTTCATCGATGCAAACCAACAAGCCGCCAACGTGTTTAAGCGAATTTCAAGGGCGAAATCGAAACTGATGGCGCTCGGCGCGCACGAAGCGCGGCAGAACACCGGAAGGACACATTGAGTTGAGTTGAGTTTTTTTACGACATGCAGTTTTACAGTGACTGGGACAGGGAGAAAAAGGCTGCATGAAAACATGTGACAGGGAAGCGACGAAGATTGAATGAATTAGCGCCGAAGCAGAATCTGGTCAGAAAAATCGGCAAATATTCTGGAATACACAAGTACACGGCTTAATGTTTGCGTGCGATGGGTGGTGCTTATCTGTTTCTTTTTGAAATTATAAGCAGGCGGGAAAAACTATAACATTACTTCATTTGGGTCTAGTTCGTAGATATTCCTGAGGTAAAAACAGTAAAAATTCGGCGGATCCCACGCATTACGATAATCGGTTTCATGCGAAGCAGTCAGGGCGTAGCTGTCGATGCTGCATTTTTTTTTGGCTTTGAGCCAAGCGTTGATAGTTGGATCGACGTATTTTCCTAAATGGAGTAGTGGGCACATCGTGGGCTTACCAGGCTCGTCGGCTACAGTGGCGCTTGAAAAGGGCCCCTCACCAGGCCACATAGCAAATTTTAGTTAGACGCTGGAAGTTGTGTGCCGAATGAAGAGCAGTATGCCGCAAGAATGTTTCAAATCGGTTCATTACGAGCTGAGAAAAACAATAATTTGTAGCGGCGCGAAACCATGATGCGAGGAGGCGAGTTTCAAACCCTTGCCACTCGCCCCGTGTAGCGTTCGCAAGCAAAATTCCTTCCCTGCCCTCTTCACTTGACACATACGTCATGCGTCATGACGTCATGCGGATGCATGGTCACGCATGGTCAACACGTCATGCGGATGCATGGTCACGCGCGCATGACGTGCCCGAGCCAGCCCGAGCACGCGAGCGGCGTTGCACGGCCGCGACCTTTTCTTTATGTAGCGGCCGTGGGCGTTTTGTCGGCGTTCTCTGTGGTGTACTGCCTGTTTCTACGGGACGGGCATGAGAGTTGAGACATTTGTACTGGCACGAGAGGGGCGGTATCATGAGCCAGTGCCGCATTAACGTTTACGTGGACGCGGTAGAATAAATGAGCATAATGAGTACTCGAACGCGCCAGGACGTTACTTTCGTTTCCAGGGCTGGCGTCTGCTCGATGCGCTAACCGCGGGGACACGAACGCATGGGAAAGGGAGGCACATTAGCCCCGCATCTCGCTGCAATTCACGAAAAAAAAATGAAAAAGGCGCACACATTCCCTTTGTGTCTCTCATTATTTCTCTCAAGTTTTATTATTCTATTCAAACAACAAATTACACAAACTACACATGTCGTGTCAAATAATTATCGCAGTGTCACGTGCTACTGTAGGCGACGTCAGAGCACAGTCGTCTACGTAGAGGAGCGACGTCACAGCACTACCATCTACGTAGGGCCATTTTCTCATGTACAGTGCCGTCCACTCTTAGGGTGAACACGGCTCAGCGTGGCCGCGCTCTGCGGAGCGCCAGTGCATCCAGCCAACGCCGGTGCTGGCACGCCCGTGATCGCTTCCCTGTAGTACAGCAAGAGGAGCACGTTCCCAAGCGTCTGCGCCGTTTCGTTTCGATGCGCAGAGCGCGGCCATGCTGATCCGTGTTCACCCTAAGAGTGGACGACACTGTACGTCATCCCCTCATTCTCTAAAGCGCGCGCCCGCGAGAGGAAGGGCAAGCAGCGTTCACCTTGAAATTTGACCTATTTCCGCGGCGCGTAGCGTTGCAAATTTTGGCAGAGGGGATCGTGAACGCCCAGTGTATGCATTGCGCTCGTTAGCTCAAAATTGTGAGGGGCCCTTTAAGTAGTCTGATGCAACGTCAACACTGAGGTGTTGCGTTGCATCAGGTGTCAACACCACAGACGCCAGTTTTTTGGAACCGTAGTGCACGCTACGGTGCGATGATGCGTATATATTTCGTTAGGTTATTCTTTCGGGTTCGAGCAACGCTTGAATATAGCTTGCTGAGTGATAGGATTACATGTGTAATGTTTATCAGACACTTATAAAAGACACACTGGAACAACAATTGACGTTAACCCGACATGACGCCTGTGTCATAAGAGCGCATATGTAATGTTTTTTTATCTTGTTATCAGATTACACGGCAAGCCCTGCAACCACAGTTTACGTTGCACCGACATGACGCCTGCATAGGGTGTTTTTATAAAGCCGTTTCAACACCTGGCGTGGCTCTACGGTAGAATACTTGACTGCCACACAGAACGCCTGGGTTCGATTTCTGCTACCATCCTGGTCTTCATTCTTTGCATTCTTTTTGGTCAATTCTGCCGATGCCGGATTTAATAACGCTCTCGCTTTTCAATTACGAATGACTGTTCTCACCGTTCCTGCGCAGACATAAACTGTCAATCAGTTGTGGCGCATACCCGCATGCCGTGGTATACGGGTATGAATGAACAACTTTATTTTTCACTCTTTAAATGGAAGGGCGCAATGGGACAGAGGGTGGGCGGAAGAACTACTGGAAGTAGGCCTCCTCTATCCTCTCCTGAATGTCAGGCCTCGAGCTGCCTAACGCAGCCTCCCACTGGTGTGCCGCACGTGACTGGAGGAGAGGGTTTCATGACGTACGCGACAAGATTTCCACGTTTTTCATGTCATAAGCAGACAGTCATGTTCGTCGTACCCTCACGCCCTGCTGTGCCAATTTCGGTCTATACCAATTTAAGAAGGCGACCACGAGAGCACCCAGATGTAGGCGGCTAGATGAATGGACAGATAGATAGAAACGCTCAAAGTGCATTTGGTTCGCTAAGAAATGCTTCGCATTTAGAAGTAGCATCGCAAGCACACAAGACGTTCCACATGGAATGGACGCGGCACAAACAAGCGCTATGTGTGCGGTGCCTTTTCTGTGTGGGGCGTCTTGTTGTTTGCGCCGCTACTTTTACCGCAGGTGAAAAACTATTTCGCCTGTCTGCAAGAAGAAGCACCGCAGTGGCTGCCCCGGATTTTTATGCTCCCCAGACAAAGAAAAGATTGATATTGCGGTTTTCTTGTGCACAGTTCAAAAGAAACGGATAAGCACCAAACACCACGCAGAAATGTCAGGCGATGCGCAAGCACAAGTGAGATGAGTTGCAGCTTTTCACGAAAATATACGGCCGCGGCGCGCCTTCATTCAAATTTTGTCACTCCCTTGTGACGGGTAGTTCTGGTGTGACACCTGCCCTTAAGTCAATACTCTAAAAGTTAATTAAATACTTTTTTGTAAATTAGTCACAACAGTGTCATTGGTGACCGTGGAAAAATTGGGGACATTTTGTATGTTTTAGTAATATTTTTTTCTTTTAAGTAATATGATAGATACAGTGTAATATTTTATATCAATATGTAGCCAAGTGATAGTAGTGATAGTACTTTCCAATGGTATTACTTTGAAAAATTCATACTAAGGCATAATATGCAAGAATTTTTATTAAAAACTAGATTTATTGAACATTGCATAGAGCATTATATGTTATGCTCCCAACATGAAATATAAATAACGAAAAATAATCTGAGATATTAAAAATATTTGCTCAACTGCTTGAAATAATACACGAAAGTTTGAATGATCTGGCTGAAAAAGCGTCTGAGTTACAAATTTTTTGTCTGCCCAGTGAAAACTGCAATATTCCATTAGGTTGCATGGTTATATTATTTCTTTCTTCAATTTTTTCAACCACAGAAATACAGTAAACATAAATGAGAAGAAGAATATATTTTCTATTCAGCCATAGGTATTTTAGCAAATTATTTTATCAGCAGCACAAAAAAAATCATTAGTAAAAGGTACCACTGAACACGGCACCAACGCATCTTAAAGGATGGCTTCATCGCACACAATAAAAATATTCTAAACATGTAAGCTACAAAAAAATCTTCACATTTAAATGTCTGACATTATCGAATTTGGTGGAACCATGTCTGAAAGCTCTAATATGTAAAAAAAAAATTCTTTTTCTAAGTTTGGTGTGCCACTGGGCACAACATGCGTTTTAGTTTTTTGTCTTTTTAGCACTTTTTCTATTTTCTCCGCTTCGTCAATCGGTAGCACTAGTTCTGAATGTACTTGTTTTGGGTAGGTGTAGTCGTGAAAGCTCGACGGTGCCCATACAGAGCAGCAGGCAAATGAAATTCACCATCTCTGAGGCCGTGACCATTTCCCAAGAAGCATCATCTTTAGCATAAGGCTGCTTCTACAGAACTGGCAACCGCACACACTCATTTTGTTAACACAAATCCTGTTTACTACCTCCACTGTGAAAAATATGCCCATAACACTGATTTTCCCTGTGACACATATCGCTTCACTGCGCTGGACTACTCTGAGGTCATGACCGCGGATAGCCTTCTTGGGCTGAACATTACTCTGTACTGGTTTACGGTTACGTCACTAAATTTTTACCATACAATGTGGAGCCACTACAAATAAAAGTCACAGTTTCGCCGCAACGGCTAAGCAATGAATGCGGTAGCAATAAATTGGAATATAACGCGAAGAACGGAAAGCAGCTCGAAATAGCCAGCGCGTCGCTCGAGCCCAAAGGACGCACGAAAAGAACGCACACTGTACGAGCGCAAACTATCATGCGTCACAGCTCGACACTGGAAGCGCACTGCTCAAACACAAAGCAGTTCGCACGAAACGAACGAACAGGTACACACAGGACGAGCGCGAACTAACTGTCCCAGTCGTTCCTTATTTCTGTTTGAACAGCGCGCCCCTTTCGCAAACGCGGCCGCTGCAGCGTCGAAGCGACCTTCGTACGCTCTGTTACTTCAGCGCAGACATCGCGGGGAAAGCACAAGACATACAACCCCCCGCTCCCCCCCCCCCTCCGGGCGCCCCCTTCTTTCCTCGAGATAAGCGCACGAAGGCGACCACGCCCTGTAGGGCGAAGAGCAACGGCGTTCGCAGGAACATGGCGACGATCTTTAAAGCGCGCCACGCGTGGACATCGCGCCATCTATGTGGTAACTCAGAAAACATGCTGGTGTAAGCGGTGTATATAAATAGCTCGCCGTTAAGAGGCTGGAAGACGGTGCTGTTCGTGGCCTAACCGTCTAACGCCGCGCGCTGGGAAACGGGAGGTCGCCCGTTCGATTCCGCGCGTCGGAAAATTTTTCTGAATTATTTTTCTTTGTTGCTTTGATATATGTATATACATATACATATACGGTGCATGACGGCGGCGACGGCGACGGCAAAATCAGCCGAGACTGTCCACATAATTGCTATCGCAATGAAAGATATAAGAGTGCGAGCATCCTCACGACAATTCAGTCGGAGTAAAAACTCGGTGTGCCAGAAAGCGTAACGTACTGATCAACACCTGACTACGATCCGGGCTCGTTCTACTGTTTATTATCATGCGAACTATACTTCCATGATTTTACATCATCCTCGGAGTCACTTCTGCTAGAAACAGCAGATAAATCGCTTGCGGACGCAACAGAATTGTCCAAGGAACAGCTTTTGTGAGAGGGTCTCGCCTCGCTGCCGTTTCGTCTGCCATTTTCGCGAACAAACCACGCGAAGCCCTATCTTTGAGTCGCTGTTAAAATCGCCGCCGCTCAGAAAAAAAGAACTAACTATGCAGGAAACGAAGCATTAGTGTTTAAAGAATGTGCTAGCGCCCGTACTTTTAAATTCTCGTTCGGCGCTTTGGGGTCACTGGTGACCCACTTTATAGTGGCGCGGTCACGAAAGGGTTAAACTAAGCAAAGTATTTCCGCCTCGACGTGAAGCTCGTGTGCGAAAACGACAGGTGCCTTACTGTCATAAGATTTTTATTAAAGGGGCCATGACACGGTCGCGCAAAGATTTGTGGTTTTCAGCGAAAACTAGAAGTAGACGGTCCATTATGCCTATACGAATTTCAAAAGTGGGCCGTAAAAGACTATTTCAGTGCAAAACAAGACTTAGAAGTCGCCGGCTGAAAAGTCCGCCCACCGCCAGCGACCGCCATTTTGCTATGGCGCGTGTGACGTCACGTGCAGCACGGAACGGAGCCGTCGTCTTCTACCAAAGTTTCAGCCGCCGCAAATCGTTCAATTTCAGTGCCAAGCTGAAGAAAGCTCAAATATCTCGGTATCACGTGCAGCTGACCACGGAACAATATCGTTCGCCGCAATGCAGAGGCTTGCACAGCTAGCTGCTTGTTACGTCACGGCTCGCGAGTGCAACAGTGTTGCCTGACTCTCAGGCCACTCGCCTGTTTATAAAAATATTCGATTATAATTTGAGTGCTCGACCTAATGCGCTAAAATTTCGCCAGCTTATTTGTGAATGCACAAGGATTAATCCACATTACACAAATTACGATCGAAAATTGGGTGTCATGGCTCCTTTAACAATCTGTATTGCTTAAAAAACACCCTGTATATATATATGGGGCATCGCAATCAGCGACGCGCAAGCGGGCATATCGCGTGGTGTTTTTTTTTATTTCGCGGGCATCTATAATTACGCAAATACTGAATAGATAGAACCTGTGTATTCGGACGTTTCGCAAATCGTTGTAGAAATTTCTCACTGGAATTGAGTGCCCAGCTTCGTTGCTTCGAAAGTTCGTTAAATAAACTTTTTTAATTAATCACTTAAGCAGAACACAAAATATAGTCGACAAACTCCACGCAACAGTCATCAACATGCATTTGTTCGTGTCCGCCTATCTTTAAACACTGGCCAGAGTTAGCTGGTGTACCCTGTATGTATATTCTATATTCATTGTGAAAGTAGACATAAAATTGGTCCCCAACAAATCGGCAATGTCGCTAGCGCGAAAGTCCAAGATACAAAAACGCGCTCTTCTAGACTTCAAACTCACTATAAACAAGGTATTCTTTACCTGTCCGTCTGTGGCAATTCAAACTAAATAGACCGGTACGTGAGAAGGTGAAATTGTAACAAAGTACTGTTGTAGTTGACTGTCTGTTGGGTTGTAGCGCCCATGTTTGTCGTTCCTTTCTCGTCCTTGTCTGTGGCCCTGCTCATTTCATTCAAGAACAAAGTTCGGTGGACAGAGCAGGCCTGCATGTGCATCTATTTGAAGAGGGATGCAGTGGCGTAGCCAAAAACTTGTATTCCGAAGTGGGGGCCGGCAGGCAACTGCGTCATACTGTGCTCTGTGTCTCTTGGCAGAAAGACATTTCGGGAGGGGCACGAGCCCGGTGCGCCACCCTGGCTATGCTTCTGGAAAGTTGTGATCGTCGTCTGCTGGCTTTTCCCAGCAATCCAAAACCACAAATGTGCTGCGTTGAACACGCAGCACGTTTGTGTGGAAGTGCAACTCGGTAAGGTGCAGTCGTACGAATTCGTTTAGACGGGTAAAGTGGAGGCCTTGGGCTGGTAGACCTGTTCATCAAACAGTTGGTAAACATGGTTTTCTTTTTCCGTGAGGCAAGTCACCGCTTCCTGTTAACAGTGTGCCAAATAAGACTTGGTCTACTGTTGCCCGAGTTTGTTGTCAGCACTGAAATGACGACAGGTGCAGTACAAGGCTGTTATGACTGACCGTCCCTGGCGACGCGGTGTCTGTGACAATGGACGGGCGATGCGTTCTCACACTACAGAGGACACCTGGGGTGTTCCCAGAAATGGGCTGTCCGCGGCGGGAAGCGCCCCACAAAGGGAAGGTTAGCTTGCGAGCTCCGAAGCACAGCGTTGCGATGTCAAAGCGCTCGCCGTCTTCACAATGGGGCGCTTTGACATGGTCAGTTGCTAAGGTGCCGACCCGTCTTGTATGTTTTGACAAGAGCCATCAAGTCGCTGTAAATTCTTTGCTACCCTTCTGGGAAGAGCCGGATAAACTTACTCGATCATCCTGTTCTCCAGGCTGACCTGTCGTGAGCGTCATTGGCACCCAGAACTTTTGCTGCCTCAACGAGGACAACGACCTGTCGGTGACAGTGTTATTGGTTGGTGCCCTGGTGGGTGGTGTCGTGTGTCTGATTGGCTGCCATCAAGAAGGAGGAGCCAACCTGAAGAGTTGCATCGACGGTGCTGAGTGAGACAAGACACTTTGAGCCCTGGGTTAAAGGTTCCTCTAGTTCGCTCGTCGCTCAACTGTTACCTTTTCACTATGTATATAAGCGCACAAACAGTGCCAGCGAACTTGTTTTTTTTTTGTCGTTTTCCCAACTCTCCAGCATCATTTCCTCAGCCTGGAGACTCAGTCGAGCTACCAAACAGAGTCCGGGTACGACGCAACCCTAACGTCGCAAATTAGATTCTATGAAGGAAGTTGTGGCAAGTGTGCGTCTTTTGAGCGTCCGCTTTTCTACCGACTACCTCTTTTCTGTTGGAAAGAAAAGGCTTTATGTGACATTGTTGCCCACTACAATGTACAGACCGCTATATGCTGCAGGTAGGGGTCAGAATGTACTTAAGCGAGTTAAAAAAATGCAAGCAGCTTCAACTGCAAAGTGTTCTTTTTTTTAAATTACACACCGTAACACTAGCGGTAAGAATCTTTCAGATGCGAAGCAGCTTTTGCGCGGGGGTTTGTCGTAGTTCCATTGGCGACCGTCCACTTGCTAAAACCCACCATAGCCATCTGTAACATATTGAGAGCGCGCTCGCGCCAAGAAGTCTTCTTCGTCTTGTTCTTCGACAGCCTTGATGATGGTACGTGCAGAGCGCGCGCTCGCGCCAAGAAGTCTTCTTCGTCTTGTTCTTCGACCACCTGGATGATGATATGTGCAGAGCACTTTAAGGGCCCGGGCTGCCGTATGCTGTCCTAGCTTGGCGTAACGCAAACAAAACCACGTTTGCTGGCACGCGCTAGCGCGTTCGGGCCTGTGTAAGGGGCTGGGTAAGACGCTTTGGTCTCTCCCCCTTACACTCTCTCAGCAATCACGTGATGGCGTCGGGGAACAAGATTCTGCAGACGCGCGATGAACCCGCGTGGCGTGCTCCAACAAGAGTTCGGGACGAGCAACAGCAACTACAGTGAATTCATGGTGTGCTCCACATGCGAGGACGCGTTAACATCGGTCAAGGTGCCCGTGATGAACGGAACTTTAGGTCGACCCATGCACTCCCTCACATCCCCACATGGTTCCCTTTAGTGAAAGATGGTGAAATTTTTAGAGGAGCAAGGCTTTTACATGCCAAGGGGCTCCGACTGCTTAATCTGTTACCAACCTGAGACAATTGACCACGTCTTTCTGCACTGTTCGGAGGGGGTGTACTTTTGGGACGTGTTGCAGAAGACAATAAAAAAAGAATATCCGTTAGACCCTCATGGAATTAGATACTTAGCAATAGGCAATGAGGACGGATTACCATTTGGGCTAATAATGATGATTAGCTTGCGCAGTTAATGGCGGTCACGGATGACTGGAATTTACCGTGACCCGGATAGAAGACCAGCGAGACAGTAATTTCAAGGAAGTATGGCCCGGTTTATTGAGGTAGAAAAAAAACAAACGAATGTGTTCTTTCATGGTTGGCTAGGGTAGAACCCCTGCTAGGAATTTTAAATCGCATTGTTCGTCATGCAGTGGTTGACGGCAGGTGTGTGGTTACAAGTTTGTTGGATCTTGTAACATAGTTCTGTTGTCCCCGTTCGTGCGACGTACAACAGGAAATAAAGAAAAACGAAAAGCCAGTGTGACGTTGTGGTAGAATACTTGACTAAGAAGCAGAAGGCCCGGGTTCAAGTTCGATCCTGGATAATTTTTATTTCTTTCATTTTTTTTTTCGCACGATGGTGTTTACGGACACCGCCGGTCGCGGCGGCGGCGGCGGACATACTATCCCACTGCCGTTGTGATCTTGTAACAGTTTTGGCTGTAAAAAGATGGGGTTGTGAGTTAAGTGTGGTTGTGTCGATCAATATTTATTTTGGTTTTTACAGCGAAAGCTAGCTGTTATGAAATCACAACAACAGCCGGTTTTGGCGCCGCAATTGTCCTCCGCCGCCACCGCCGGTGTCCGAAACCGCTATCGCGCGACACAAGGAAAATAGAAACGAGTAAAAAATTGCTAGGATTGAATACGATGTGAACCCGAGCACTCTTCTTGAGAGTCGAGTATTCTACCACAGAGCCGCGCTGGTGCTTGAAACTCCTTTTCAAAAGGACATACATGCGTCATGGCGGGCGAGGTATCGTGTTTGCACGTATAACATAGCGTGGCAGAAGAGTAAAATAACAACCAGGCGTCACACAATGGTAATTGCGCAAAGTGTGTGTGGTTTAAAGCTTCCCACGCACTGCAAAGTGCTCTTAATGCCTTACTGATGTGTAGCGGGTACCTCGCTTATCCGCAGCAAGGGCAATAATGGCATGGTGGATGCTTCCCTACATCACAAAAATTATGATTTGTGGCTAGTGGATACCTTACATGTGAACTTGTGTTATTTGCCCCAAGAGAGTATACAAGGGGCTCTAGAAAGGCCGCTGTTTCGCTGTGACTGTGCTGCGTGTTCCGCACAGGCCTGACGATTTTTATGTGCGGAGCACTTTAAGCGCCCGGCCTGTCGTATGCTCTCATTGTATGCTGTCGTAGCTTGGCGTAAGGCAGGCGAAACCACGAATAGCATAGCCATCTGTAGCATATTGAGCGCGCGCTCGCGCCAAGGACAAGTCTTGTTGATCTTGTTCTTCAAGCGCCTTGACAATGATAGAACATGAAAGACAAAGAAATAGATAAAGAGAGAGGAAAAAATAAATGAAATAAAGAGCAAGGGTGCAACAGCCGAAATAGGATTTGGAGCCTTTTTTGGAGCAGCGAAATGTTGCTTTTGGAGCACAAAAATCCGAATTTGGAGCAGGTTATGGAAAAAAGACCTGAATTTTTTAGCACGAAATCCCACATTTGGAGCAGTATAACAAAGAAGGCTTACTTTGGAAAAGAAAACAAAAATACGTACAAAAGCATTCAACATCAGCTAACTCGTACACAGTGCACGTGAACACTGCTATTTCAATAAAAACAGTGTGCTGAGCACCCCACAGTGCGAACAACGACTAAGTCCACATTAGCATTTGCAGGGCCGTTAAATAATTCGACAGGCACTGCAAAGCTAATGTGCACCTGCAAACCTGCCAACCTCGAAATTCGGAATATTCGTAAAGCAGGAGCAAGTGGGGGGTGGCGAAAAAACGAAAACTGGCGTATGCTTTTGTGTATTGTTTCTCAAGGCCACAGACACTCCATACACAGCAGCTCCAAATGATTGCAATTATTTTTTAGACGTCAGCGATCATACTAGTGCTCGTAATTACACGGCGAGTGCACCAACGAGAAATTAAGGAACAAAATGTGCTGTGTCCCTGACAGCTAGTACTAATAGCCCCTTCTAAATCTCAGTACGCTTTTCCGCGGGACAGCATTGTACTGCGGCAAAAGTGGCTTAAAAAGCGTTGTGCATGCATTAAAACAAGCCTCAGAAAATTTGAGAACCACTGTCCTTTTTTATTGCGATAGCAATTTAATGGACACTCTCGGCGGGTTCATAGAGTCATGTCCCGTGTAAAGTTCAAATTGACAACATTCCCCCGGGCATATTTTTTCTACCGCGGGTAAAAGCGCGCGAGTGCGGGCGACGAACGCGGCTGAAGCAGATATCAAACGAGCCAGCCCATCTCCGTTGCTCGGAGGGCGCATGCGATAACACCACTCCACTCGGGAGGCCTGCCATCGAAGCAGAGAGTAAATGCTCCGCCCGTCTTCAACGAGCATGAAAAGACGGGAGGGGGGGGGGGGACTGTCGCTCGAGCAGCAACTTCGAACTTTGATTCTCAGGGCGCGCGCGCTATCTCGGCAGCCATCAGCGGGCGGCTCGTTTATCCTGCTACCTGTCGCGCTCTCAATGCGAAGACACTGTGCAGAAAGAGCATCTTTTCCCGGAGCGGCCGTATACTCTTACACCAACGTTTTGTAGAGTTACGCGAGATCGGATACAAAAGAGTTTGCTGCCAGCCTCACTTCGTATAACAATCTGTTGCTATCGCTTTCATTGCTTCGTCCTTGCAGTGACACAGAGACTGGGGTTAGGATATGCGCGTCTGTAATAGACGACAATGCTCACACTACAGATGACGAACGCAGCCTCCATTTCATGCTAAAATTTGCGCACCTGAGAAAATTTTGAAATTGGTTGGGCATTTTGGCGCAGCGTGGCGCAATTTCCACAAATTTCACAGTTTTGCCTCAGCTTGGCGCAAAAATAAGCAATTGTGTCAAAGTGGCGCAATTGGCGCAGCTGTTGCATCCGTGAAAGAGATAAAGGAGAGAAAAAAGAAACGAAAAAAGAGAAAGAAAGAAAGGAGCGAAGAGAAACAATGAAAATCGGCCATGCTCCGCTCTTCCTTCAGGCTTGGCACCCCCAGTGCGAAGCTGCCTTAATTTTTGCTACCTTTCGAATTTTGAGCCTTGCGCCAGCCAGATGTTTCTTCTGCATAGCCGATATCCGGGCAGCTCTCGCGTGTCGTCACAAAAACAGTAAATGCCAGAGAAAAGAGGCGTGGTCAAGCAGCGTGCGTATTCAGTTCGCTATAGCTGATAATGGGGAGTTTTAAAATAGCGGCCCCGAAGCCATTTGCGTGTGCTGGGTCAAGGAGGAGCTAAGAGTTTTCGTATAGGGTCTGTGGCGCTTTGGACACTCCCCCTGTGCTAGGTCACTCTAGCCTTGGCCAAGAGCCGTTGCTTCAGTGGGTACCGTTGTGTTTCTTTGACGCAAAGCTTTTGCGGCAGGCTTTGGGGCTCCCGCTAAATTCGAGAAATAGCGTCCCCAATGCAAAACCCAAACGCTGTTAGGGTCTCGCGCATGCGCAGTGGCCTCGACGCTATTTCTTTGGGGCCCCAAAACGATTGGGGCCCCTATTCGAAAACTCCCTAATATCAGCTGAGTTGTACGTAACCCGTTACAAATAATCGGTTACTTATATTAAAATACATTATCTTGAAACATTGTAAGATAATCGATAACTTTTTCGGAACTGTAACGCTCTGGGTAACTCAATTACATTTTTTGTAACTGATTACCGGTACTCAATTACGTTTTGCGGCTGAATCGCGACGGTGTGTGCATCTGTGTATGTATTTCGGGAATCTGTACCTAAGCCCGAAAGCAATGTATATATATATATATATATATATATATATATATATATATATATATATATATATATATATATATATATATATATAGTAATTTGGGTATGAAGATCGATAGATCGATGGGTCCGGTACGATAGAGTTGTGAAAAGAAGGACTCACGTCCGAAATGTAGTTTTATTACCGTTTCGGCTGGTGGGCTACACACACACACGCAAACACACACACACACACACACACACACACACACACACACACACACACACACACACACACACACACACACAACTTCATCACCTTGACGTTTATGCTTATAGTGAGTGCCTTCTGTAAGTCAGCATTAACCGCCCATTAGAGCTCTGCTTACCCGTTACGTCTCAATGGTAGGGTGACAAATTCTTCTACTGAGCACGCTGAACGTGTGGGAACAATACTGCGACGCAGGGTGAGTGCTAGAGCCTACCTTTTTCAACATTTCAGTAGAGTCTTGCAAATTATTCTCCACCTGTGCATTTCCGAGAGCTAATGTGTGCGGAGGTTTGGGCACTGAGACGAGACCTGTTCCTTTCCACTTTTTCTTTAGTATCAGTTTCGTGCATGAAGCTTGCATTTGCTTGTCTACCGATTATCACAAGAAAACCAAAGCATAGAAAAGTGTATTGAGCTGCCTACTTTTTCAGTGCTGGATGTTCAAACTGTGTGTGTGGTAATTCGTAGGTGTCCGGCTCCCGTTACTGGCAGGTGGAGCGGTCGTGCATGTGCTGCCAGGAGATGGGCGAGCGCGAGGCTACGAAGGCTGTGTTCTGCCCGAAAGGCCCGGGCCCCAAATTCCGCAAGTTGGTCACCCGGGCCCCAGTAGAGTGCATGTGCCGGCCTTGCACTGCACCAGACGAAGCCTCAGTTCTGCCGCAAGAGTTCGTCGGACTCTGACCCTTCCGTAGCTGACTTAACAGATGAAAAAAAAGACAAATAAAGACAAGTACAAGAAATGTCATGTTTCGGCATGTTTCGCTTCATGTTATTGAATACGTCCAGAAACAACTACCGCAGCGCGGACAGGTTCAACCCATCACGTCTATTATTTATTATTCCTTATCCCCTTACATGGAACAAATCCGAAGAGCTGATCTTAAGGGGGGGGGGGGGCATGCCGATTGCGCGTATTGTTATCAGAGCCGCTCTAAAACTAGCCGAAGATAATCTTACAGCGCTGCTCTCTTTGCGCTGGTGTCGTCGGCATTCGCAAAAGCAAGTGGCACAGGAGGAGCCTAGGGGGAATGGGGAAGTGTAACTGAAAGGCGCAGTTCAGAAGTAAATGAAACACAAAACTCATCCTTGGCTTTAACTGAATTAACCACTCTGGCTGACAACTGAGCCTGATAGCCTTGAAAGGCTTCTTGGCGCTCTCCTCAGCCACATTACAGCCTACCGCCCATCAATCAGTGGTGTGGTTAAATGTTTACATGGAAAGCTGAAAGCCTCTGCAACAATAGAACTTGATCAGCAGCACTGCATGAAAGGGCTCCTAATGATCTTAGGCCTGCATTCATCTACTGATGCCATTCTTACTGGTGCATGGGCAGTATGCGTTTTGTCATTTGATGTATGATATGCACTCCTCTGCTCTGCTCAGTGAGTCATCAGCCAATAGCATGCCGTCGCAGTGTGACATATTTGCGTTGCAGCGCTTTTGTTAGGTTAATAATGTGTTGCGGTTCTTCATGGTAGTGTGCAATTTGTTGGAGCAAGCTGTTGTTCCTTTGAGCGAACTCTTGGAAAGCCTGGAGCGTGAGTGCTCCAATATTCTGTTTGTGCACGTCAGTGTGACGACGCATTAGGCACTCGGCAGCATGTAATGCTGTGTGCACAAATCTGGAGGGCTCAATGAGGCCGCCGTTGTCTTTGAGCATTGCGAGAAGGCTGTGCATGGTGTCACAAAGAGGCAGTGCAGCACACTCTTCACAGGATAGCTTCTTCGCCGTGCTTCTGACGACGTATCCAGCTATGTACTTTACCAATTCTTTTGAATATTCACTTAAGACTAAGTGGTAATTGTGGAACAAGGCTGCTTCTGTGAGAGCGGCTGTTCCTCGTGTGTCACTGAGGTCGACATTGCCCCCTTCACTGCGTGCAGTGAGCAAGTCGCCGTTGTGTGCCTGGCTTCTTGGCAAGCAGATGCCATCAAGTTGTGGAATAGCATGGGCGTTTCTTAAAGACATGACGGCGGAGTGGACAAGCGTCTTGCAGTAATCATGGCGGAACTCTGATGCCGATGACTGTTGCTCCAGCCTCCACATTGGCGAATGCAGCTGAAGTACATCTCGAGTGGGTCCTGATTCAGGTGGCTGGTGCAGATGTACTTGTGAATTAAGGCAGGTTAGGGCTGAGCACTCTAGTTATTCATCTTTGGTTGATGCAGCGCACAAGGGATGAGGATGAAGAATAAGGAGCACAAGACAGGCACCTGTCCTGGCTTCTTATTCTTTGTCCTCGTCCCATGTGCACTGCATGAACGAAAGATGAATTTATACCAACTAGCTCAGGTTTCCATTCTTATGCAATTTATGTATTATTCTTGAACATGTTTAGTGCAATGTAATGTGTTCATGTCCAGCCATGCGTCAGTTAGCCAAATGTCACACATACTTCAAAGTGCTGTATGGACACCAAGGAAAGGCATTGGAATTAGCAAGTGTATGGCAGGGCAACATGTAAGTTCTTGCAGGTTTTTTGGTGTAGCCTCACTAATGTGACGTGCAGTGCCACATTTTTAGTGCGACTGCTGCCTATACATTGTGAGTCGGATGTCTGAGTTTAAATATATTGAAGAAACAGGAAAGTTCTTGTTTCTGGGTCGCCATTACATTACCTAAAATATCACGGTTTTGCGGTCTTGTGGTTCTATTGAATAAAAACACCTTAGCCCGAAATGATCACTGAATTCTGTTCCGGAAACGGATGCGTAATCATATCAGCTGGTATGCATTGACATCGGCCAGTGCTTTCCAAACAACAGCCTTTGGCATGCATTTTTGTATTTTGTTAATTCTTGTAAGTATTCATTCTAAAAAGACAGGGCGTGCAAAGACAGACACAAGAAAGAAGTCAGGACACCACAAGCGCGGCGTTTGTGGTGTCCTGACTTCTTTCTTGTGCCCGTGTTTGCACGCCCTGTCTTTTTAGAACGAATATTTACCAACTAGCTCAGCTCTCTGTTATTCTAAGCTTCCTTTCTTGTAAGTTTTCTCTTGTGATGCTCCCATAGATATAAAAATGAAGCATGGTTAAACTATTGAGAACTATGATTCCACACTAAAGGCAATGTATGCACCAAAGCTTTGTAGGAGTGAGCAAATTCATTATTCAGGAGTAGTGCCTAATAATACTGCACATCTCATTCCTCACTGTGCAACCTGAATGCACACTGTAGAGGCCACTATTGACTTTTCTGGCGTCTCACGATAGCCTGTGCCTGCTGTAGAAACCGAAGTTTGATGACATCTCACTACCGTTAGTGCAACCTTTCATCTGTTTGCAATGACAAATGACCCTTAGTGCTTGTCTCATCCTGCAAACAAGACTAGGAAGATAGGATTCAGAAGGGCACCTGTCTCCCAAGTAGGTATGGTTGGTGTACGGTTACTAGGACTACAAGTCACTTCATCAGGACGTTTAAATCGGGAAAGTAGTTTGTAAAGTAAACTTGGTTATCTGGAATGGTGGAATGAGGATGTACAGGGGTGGTCAAAAGTTCCCAGGCCGCAACGCCCGGCCGCGGAGCAGCGGCTCGCTACTATCGGGGCGCTGCCATCGCAATCACGCCTTGGCGCACGCTGGCGTCCAGCGTGTGCGTGGAAGGGGAGGGGGGGTGTATCCCTCTTTCTCTTTGTTACTCTCCTTCATAAGGAAGCTAGGTATAAACTACTACGGTGCAGCGCTGCTTATTCCACTAAGATGTTCCAACTAGCCCCAACACAAGCTTTTCTGAATACATTTCGGGCTCCGACCAAGCTCGTATGCAGCGAAATGGCCTGCGAAGACGGCTGATAGAAACACCGCAGTGCCAATGGAAAGTTAAACGCACGATATTGTTATCCAGGAAGCGGAAAACCACTATAATGTAATATAGTGCCTAGCTAAATGTGTCCGCAATCATGATGCGTCAGTTTTCCGGAAGACTGCCGCCTCGCTACACGCTGCACAGTAGTAAAACATCGACGAGCGGACAATGATGGAACATGATGCACCAAGTTTATACGTCGTTTTCTTATCGAGGAGAGCAAGAAAGAGAGAGGGGTGCCCCTCCCCCTTCACGCACACGCTCGACGCCAGCGTGCGCCAAGGCGTGATTGCGATGAGGGCGCCCCGATAGCAGCGAGCTGCTGCTCCTCAGCCGGGCGTTGCGGCCTGGGAACTTTTGACCACCCCTGTACATGGTCATCATGATACACAGTCATGTCTGAAAGTATCTCTTGCAACCTGTATATTCTCCTTTTTTCATTGGATTGTCTACAGCAACTTCTGTGACAGGTTTCCTTGAGGAGTGCCATACATCAGGTTTCGGGAAAGTATGAGTATGCACGGGTAAACATCACATTAAGAACTCGAGACCCTGTGTGGACCTTTCACGCGTGGCTATCAAGTATCCTTTAAGGTGGCCCTGATGGAACTGCAACAGCAACACAGGAACTGTGGCTTTGCTGGTATGTCATGTTAAAGATTTCTGCTTCCCTGTTTCCCGTAATCCTAAGGAAACTTGAACTTCATACAATGACAACTTTATGTTGCATGCAAGAAAAAAAGGAAAAAATGGCTTCGGTGCCTGCTGCCATCTGGTATGAGCGAAAAGCCAACTAGTAGTTTCAGGATCAAGTGTACATCCGTTTTTGAATAGTATGCAAAACATGTGCTAATTATTTCAATTCCAAAACCATAGCACAGGAACTCAGTGCGTGTGTGAGTGTGTATGCTTGCGTGTCTGTGTGTTCTTGATGAGGTCAAACGATACTTGCAAAAATTTGAACAACTGTAGAAGCATTACTGTAAAACAATATTGTAGGTGGCAAAATAAGAGTATATATTATTGAAGAACTTCATTATATATTTAAAAAACGGCAGAGAAACACAAAAAAAATTTTATTTGGGGTATCAAAGATATTGAATGCATTGCAAAAGCTTTCTGACTTCAAGAATGGGTAAAATGCGAAAGTTTTAAGGTTGCAAGTAGGTTTGTGGGAATATTCGAGCACGTCGTATATTCGAACGAATATTACAGTATGCGAATTCGCTTCGAAATGAATTTAATTTATTCTAAATTTCGATGTATTCGAAATGAACAAATAACCCCTTGTAAAGGTGGTTTCACTGCAGTGGAGTAGAGCTGTGCCGTGATTACACCTTGCCAGGGGAAACTTGTACTGCCACGAAGCCCCACTTCAAGGTTAAATGAATAAATTACTCTCAGATCGATTCATAAATTTTTAAGTTTAAAAGTTCGTTGTACCGGCTTATATGCTCTAACTAAAGTAAATCATAAAACATAACGCATTTTACAGGTTATCGATTGCATTCTACCGAAAGTCAAATCCTGCTACTATTCAATTTTGCTTCCAGTTCACTTTGAACCAAAAAGAATGACATTTGCACACGCCTTGTTTCAATTTAAAAAAAAATATTGTGCAGCTTAGTTGGGTCATGACAAATATGCTCATTTTTTAAATATTATTTGATATAGACTATTCGAATTCGATTCGAAATTATTCGACCAAATCACTATTGGCTTTGAAGTCGCTTCGAAACTAAAGTTTACTATTCGCGCAAGCCTAGTTGCCAGAATTGGTTAATTCTTGAAAACTGTAGAAATGTTGTTACTTTTGTTTTTTTGCTATCGTCTAAGACATTAAATGAGAGTTTCAAATGCCATGCAATATTTTTACTTCGCAGCTAGTATAAATGCTCACACCTAAATTATCTACACTGATATAAAATTAGTCAAGCTTTTGTAACTATGTCAAGTTAAATAAATTATCACTATTTCTTCTTGTTTACAGTACACATTTTATGGCAGAATACTAACACTCTAAAGTTCTCTTACTTACATAGCTCTTTCTCGAAGATTTTCATTGCTAGTTGAGATACACTTTTCAGTGTAAATGCCTAAGAAATCACCGACATTCTTCGTCCATCCTCCACTACAGCTCATCTTGACCCCAGTAGCATGCCCATGGGTTCTCTCCCGGCCAGTTCAATGAGCTCTCTCTGGTAGTGCATTGTACACGGCCGCAGAGGGGCTTTAAAACCTTTGGCAACCGGGTTCCTCGAGTTTAAAGTGTCAGATGTCCTGGAAGAAAGGAGGCACTTATTGCGCACATCACAGTCTACTTTTCATGCATGTTCTGTAAATGTGGCAGTATGATTCCAGTGTCAATTCGGAGGCTGTATGTACTGCTGTCTCAAACCAAAAGGTTTATTTTTTAATGTCGCACGGTTATAACCAACTTATATTATGTGTGAAATGTTACTTATTAGGGCTACAACGAATGCCTGGGCGAGTTGGTTCATGCTTCATTAAGATTAAAGCACGAAAACCTCAAGAAAACCTTCAAGAATATTTGAATTAACTGAAAGTTATAGTTATCATAATTTGAATTATTGTGGGTATAATTTATTATACAAGATGTAATGCTGTATCAAAAGACATTGCTAACTCGTACTAGTCTAGGATGTTTGCTATGCCTGAAACTAGTATTTCTTTAGCTCTATGAGCTATTCTTTTAACCACTTTACTTTGCTTTGGGTTTGCACTTCATTAGTTGTCCCAATACACTACATGCGAACTGTTCTGTTTTTTGGTAGCTGTTCCTATAACATCTGGTTAATGATACAGTGTGTTTTCGTTTGTCTGCTTCGGATCTAGCATTCTGCATCGTATTGCAACACCGTAATACCAGTTTGTAGGCTAATATAGGTACAAAGAAGCAGTTCTCACCTGTCAACCATGACGATGAACTCAGCAGTGCCGGAGCATCCGTCAAAGTCGGGTTACCAAGCTCCATTGCAAAAGTGAGTGCCTTGCTTAGAGATCAACTGAAAGTTTGCGCTGCAAATTTGAATTTCATAATCTGCAAGCGGTAAAAACAGGTGTATTACACGAAAACATATTTCATGATGTACATAACAAATTTACACATTTAAAAGTGTGGCTTTCGAGCATTGTAAGCACAGCTCACTTGTCTGCAGTACTCCACATATCCAAGAGAGAGCTTGTTGCCTGCCCGAAGACCTCCTCCTTCTTGGAGATCATGAAGAAGCACAACGTACCTCCACTCAATTACATGCATTGGAAATATTATAGGGGAGAGAGTTTACTTCACTGAAAACTCTCATCGCATTGGCTTCATGGCCCATGTTTTATTTGTTCCTTTATGTCTATGTTTGTGTGTGTGTGCGTATATGTACACAATATACACATACAAAAATGTTAAATTTCAGGAATTTGGGGGTTCCCCCACGTAGAAATAAATTTCTGGCTATAGTTGATAATTGTGGCCCGCATCAGCCAGTACAAAAATGTTGGACAGATAACGGAAAGGCGACCATTCTAGTGGTATCTTAATAATCACTGATTACATTATTACACTGACGTTTCACTCGCTAGGAAGCCCCCCTCATACACTGCAACACTGTTATACAGTGCTCAACAGCTTACACGCTACAATTTGTGCACATGGTGGTCAGACCTCTCTTGAGTCACAAGCAATCGCTGGGTGATCACATCGAGTTACAATGATGTCACAATGCAGGACCAAGGATTTCACTTTAATTGTATACCCTAATGAGCTAGCTCGATGTTCGCAGCGCTGTGCGATAGCACAAGGAAATGCCAGCCACCACGCCGACTGATTACCGCGTTTGAATTACTGAGAACTGTGCATGTAACAGAGCAATTTGAATTTCAGGGTTTGTCGAACTGCAATGGCAAGCAGCCACACATTGCTGGCTAGGATACTCTAGACCATTGGTTCCCAAATGGGGGTCCGCGAAGACCCATTTAAATAAAAGCCACGTATTTCACTCTGCATGCTGTGCTGCATGGTTGAGAGACGCTACTCTAGACAATGTCCACTTATATAATTTTTAATGGCGATGTTGTGCTCTTGCAATGCAATTATATCCCATTTGCATGTCACATGCAACGTTGATTTCTGTTGCCATGAAAGCAGAGAAATGCAACTGCGCAAAGTAGAAAAAGAAATTTGTAATTTTCAAAAAGCTGGTGCTATTTTATTATCATGTCCTCGTAAATTAAAGTGGAGTTCCCTATACAGCATGCCTCGTGCCCATATCGTGATTTTGGCATGTAAACTCTCACCAGTTATTAGTAATGTCTCCATTATTGTGACAATACTGTAATAAATTTCAAACCAGTGATTGCTGGGATTTGTAACACTTACGCCATAAGTGGGACTCCACAGAGTGCTGTTGTCGCCGAGGCGGTTCCTCAGTGGGTTGAGTGCATGCCACGAATCAAACACCACAAATATTGCTTCTTGGTCATTCTGTGGGTTGGGGAATGATGTCTTAAGGTCCTCAAAAGTCAGCTCGTGCACGCGGCATCCAAGGAGCTTCACCATTGCCACTTTGGCCATGAGTCAATCGCACACAATTGCTTTTACTGTCAGTCCACAGTCCTGTATGCAGTAGATGGCTTGAAGGACCAGGTTCTTCAGTACTTCTCCCGACAGTCCTGCATTCAAGAAGTACTGAAAGGGCATTTCCCAGGGTGCCGCCATCCCCACAGCAATAAATATGAGCGCATCTGTAGCAAGGGGGACATCGTCTGCATCTAGAGGTTCTTGGCCATTGCCTAAATCCACAAAGCCAATAAGGCGGCCGCTTGAAGCATTCATTTCAGATGCTTTTTAATGCTCATTGCTCAGCAGAGGCGCTCTCTTGGCGCGTCATTTTTGTGTTGTTGTTATAGTGCTTCTAGCACCTCGGCTGTATATCCAGGACACCCTCCCACAACTTTCAGCCACGGCCGTATTGATCTCGCACTAGGCATGGCAAACAAGGGGCTCATGTATTCATATGAACGGGGGGAGTAATAATGTAGTGTAGTGGCAATTTTTTTGATTTCCATGCTGTACCTTCTCTCTCTCGAGGCTGTTCTGGGGCATTTTTGCACCAGTTGTGTATTATATCAACTGGCAAGTTCTCAAATTATTCCAGTTTTGTTTGCGCCTCCTCTGTTATTAATGATTTGCTTCTCATTTCATCGATCATGTTTTGCAGACTACGGCTTTGCTCACTGCATCTGTTTGATCGTGCTTCTAGTAGCTTTATGTTTTTTCTGGCTGCCTTCAGGGACTCTCCAAGTTGCTTCGCTTCGGTTTTAGGGCTTTCTGTTGAGGCATACGTGTGGTCTTGGTGAAGTTGTTCAGTGGTCTTTGCTTCTGTAAACTCCACGTAGGATAGGCATTCGGCACTTCTTTGTTGGTCGTCTTCGGCAAGGTGTGTGCCTTCCAGTGAGGTGCCTTGTGCCTGCTTCAAAATATAGATTACACATAAGCTCACTGTTCATTTTTCTTGCATCTCAAACAGACCTCAGAATTGTTGCAGGCCTCGGCTGCAAGGACTACTGTGGGGGCTTCTTGAGCAGCGGTGTCATCAAGTGATAGCACCTGCACAAGTTGAAAGACAGATGTGTGTCATTATACAGGGCTGTATGAAGACCTAACTAGGTCTCACTTTCTAAACAGTGAGGCAGTTTGAATGACATTAATATAAACACAGGTGCTCACTAACAGCATTGCTTTTTCTAGGTTCATGTGCATGCGCACACACACACACACACACACACACGATGGTGCAAACAGAAAAAAATTAATGCTGCAGTTAGAATATGAAATATTGTTCAACGACAGCAACAACCTCTACACTCGCTCTCTCTAGTTCTCAAACAAATGTCATTTGTTGTCAGAGGAGGTGTGTGCACCATGTTGGTTCACGTTTCTCCCGAATTACACACTCTGCTTCATGGCTACATGTTAACTTTTACGTATAAACTCAATATTCTCAGAAGTGGCTCACGTTTACAATACTAGAAGTGTATACTCACTGCTTTTTAATCCTAACCTTATGTGACACTTATGCTTTTCTCATTCACAGTCGCCATTTATTTTCTCTGAAATGCCTCTGTAAAAACAGGTGGATACGGAAGACAACAGATATATGTGTACAGGCAGACAGTATTGTTTCGGTTGTCCGAAATAGGAATATTCATTCAGGCACGAACAAAAGAAAACATACACACTGTATAGTATGCAGCTGGGCCGCATTCTAATACTCTTTTGTTTTGGTATGTTGACACAGCAGCAAACAGTATTAGTGTCATACATTGTAACCACATGATACTTAGATTAACAAATCTTTAGAGCAAGGCTTCGAAGGGAGTGCAGAACAATGATCATAACATTATTTTAAAGTGTATGCATAAAGCTTCTCCACTCTAAGGGACTGCTGACTACCAAATATTTTCTTTCGGTCTATTACGCTGTATTAAGCGTGTCTACATGCGATATTTGCACAACTGTGAACGTAACTGAATTGTAAATGCTCGAACATGACATATAATCAATGCTACTACATCATCTTTTATGATCTATAACACCTCAATTCAAATTGCCCACCCGAAATCATAAGAAACTCGCACCCAGTGTTACAGGCGTTACCAAAAAAGTAACTAAATACGTTACTCTTATACTAACATAAAATGAACATTTTATCGCGCTACTATGGTGTACTGGAATTCTAGTACACCTTAGCGCTACGTTACCTCCAGAAAACGGTAACTTGTTACCGTTACAGAAAAAAAAGAAACGCACGTTACTTGCGCCATTACACCATGGTTAGAAATTCGAACCCACAGTAATAATGCGATAAAGCTCATTATTCATATTTCACATAAACCGTCTTGCCCAAATAACAATTTCACCTGAAATAATGGTTTAACAAGATTACTTTGCACAAGTGTGCCGAACCTCAGGCGTATAACATTTGCTGTGAAGTTGCCTGTAGTTACATGTGATGGCTCCTAACTCTGTAGCACATAGAAAAGACATTTTTCTCAGTGTGGCATTAAGCATAAAATGAGATATAATTATCAACGCTCTCCGTAAAGAAAACATCACTCAGCCCTCAATAAGTTTACAGTAATTCTGATGCTGTGCTTCTAAACAAGACAGATGCTCAGATATTTTACTCATGCAGAAATGCTTAAACGGCCCAGTTCCAGGGAGGAAATATTTGCACAGATATACAATTTTTCCCCTTTAACCCGCATATTTGCTACAAAAGTTGTGAGTGTTTATATGAAGGTTTTCAAGGTCAGCCTCGTGCGCTCAAAAATTGAGTAACTACAGGAATGTATACCTGCAGTTGCCGATAGAAGGAAGCAAATTTCGTTTTTAAAGAAAAATTGAATGCCAGTTCTAGAGTACTGCATAGAGACCTTTCTAGTAACTACAACGTGTTGTAAAATTTAGGCAACAGCTGCATTTCAAAGCTGTCTGCGGACAGTTTACCTCGCTACTTCATGAATACGTCCGCGCCTACGCTAAATAGGCGCTCGACAAGCGCATTGGATGGTACTCTTAACACCTTGCGGGTTGGCAGCATTCCGCTGCTGCTACAAAAGAATGTCCCTGGATAAGTTGAATAAAACGTAACTAGTAACGCGACACCTCACCTTACCAAAAAATGGTAACGACTATGTTAGTAGGTTACCGAAAAAATTATACATTATCGATAACGCTGTTACGTGTAACACGTTGCCGCCAACACTGCTGCACCCCACCACGGTGGAATACCGCAACATCCTGTGGGCTCAAATTTTGGTGGCATTGCAATTTTTGAACTAGGACCTCAAGTGCAGTAAGGAATGAACAGTGTGGCTACTGTGATATGAGTCACACTTAGGTACACTGCGAAAACATACATGTCTTGAAATCTGTCTACCATTAGACACCCATCACAGAACACACAGTACACCTGCCTGCCCAGCCCCTGCGTCACAGACAAGAAGAGCGTACCTGCACTGGAAAAGAAAAGAGTTCCTTGCTACGTTGGTGTAAATAGCCAGTATCACCTAGATAGCAGCCCGACAATGCAATGCGGGAAGTGAGGGATGAAGGCCCTCGCTGTACACTCTTCTTTGTGATGTTGTATGCACTCCCAAAACTTTTCTGTTTGTAATATTGAGAATACCTCGCGGGATGAACGAACGATCAGATAAAGCGAGAGCAACTAGTATGTGTCATAAATGACAATGTCACGAGATGCTCCCAGACTCAGATCAGTTCTCACGTTTCTTTACAAGCATGTGACAATACGTTCATAGCAACATTTACCTCTAATAGTTCATCATGGGTAGCTGGGTATGCAGAAGAATGAAACAACACAAACATCTCAAGTTTCAAATTTTAGTGTCAGTAGTTCTTTAGCATATACTACTGCAATAGCATTTCTAGTATATTTCTTCCACCAAATATTCTTGCAACAAGGGGTGGGGGGTAGTCTTCAGCGACACCCCGTGTTCCAAGGATTTTTCATTGCTTCAAGATGTCATTTCAGCGCGAACTTCTAACTTATCTGGATTTCCCTCAAATGCAAATTTGTGGTACATATTCTGGTTTATTCATAATCAAATCGGAATGTCTCAATATTCACTAGAAAGACGGCAGATGACTTTTTAGGGGGTCATTTTTCTTTGTTAGACACAATAATAATTGGACCTAACAGACAATAATGCCAAGGAAAGTGACATCAACAATTTCCTTGTATAAAAAGTTCACAAGCACCTAAAAAGAACAATGCGTATAGCCTGAGTAATCAGTAAATCGACATGTGCCATTGGTTGCACATTGATTTGAAAACTTCTGTCAATTTATTTCTTTTTCATTCACACTTCTCTTAATTACTCCATCTTCTTAATTGGTGACGTTTGCCTTATAATTTTTAATGGTCGCATAAAGAGAATCTATAATTATTAGTTATGCATTTGAAGGGCTAAAACTCAATATCTTGGTTGTGGGGTTCCGATAAACATGCAACGAAATAAGAGTAATCGGGATAATTATTCTGTGTTAGTACACTCCAACCTCATTATAACAGTCACATCTGCCCCTAAAAAAACTTTGTTATATGCGAAAATTCTTTATAAAAGTGTATAGGTAACTATCTATAACAAGACTACTATTCATTTACTTCGTTATAAACGATAATTCGTTATATCCGTCTTGGTTATACGAGGTTTGAGGGCCAAACAACGAAACGTTCCGAAACGTTCAAACAACGAAACGTTCCTTATGTCACTGAAAGCTTCCTCATTGAGGAGCCCTCGGTGAAGGCTTCCTTGGCGCTTCCTCAGCTTAAGGTTGCTTTGGGGCTACCTTCGTGGGCCCTTAGGTCTGCTCCTGGCCCTGAACGAGCGCTTCACCTCACAGCTAGCCCACGTGATGCCTGTTTCCGAGGCAACCCTCCCACCCGACCTCTGCGAGGAGACGCGAGCGTGCGTGCACGGTGCGCAGTAAAAGAAGGAATGGCGTCGTGGGCGGACGGGAGTGCGGCTGACTTCACGGATTTCTTGAACCGCGATTGTCATTTCCCATTCGGAGAGGTCTACCGGTATTCACCGGCAGTGAGGATAGTTCGCGATGCGGTCAACCGCATGGAATTGTGCAATGAAGAAGATTTCGCCTTCAGGTTCCGATTCACCAAGGCGTCTGTCATTCCGATCATGTCGGAACTACAGTTGAAAAAGAACACGGACCGAAGGGGAACCCCGCTCCCACCGCTGCTGAAGGTGCTCATCACGCTTCGGTTTTACGGCACTGGTGCCATGCAGACAGTGGTTGGCGACCTCGTGCGCGTCTCACAGCAGTATGTGTGGCGTTGTGTCTGGGAGATCACCCAGGTCATATGTTTGCGTCTGTTTCCCAAATATGTGCGACACCCCGATGCAGCAGACGCGAATGATGTGATCGCCCGCTTCTACGCAATTGGCCTGTTTCCAGGTGTAACGGGGTGTAAGACTGCACGCACGTCCCGATTGTGAGCCCTGGAAGCGAGAAGGCCGAGGTCTTCCGCAACCGCAAGGGATACTTCTCATTTAATGTGCAGGTAAAGTGACGCCTTCGTCTCATTTGTCTCTTTTCTTAACCTGTTCGATGTGTGTAACTTTTGCGACAGCGTTGTATAGACGCACGTTTTCAAAGCTGTGCCGTTGCTGTTGAAATAGGGTTGCCTTTGTTGCACATGCCCATGGTGAATACACGCCATTCAGGTACAACTGTCCCTTGCTAATTTTAAATGCGAAGCATTTCTTAGCGAACCTCTGGCACTTTGAGCGTTTCTATCTAGGTATCTATCTATCTATCTAGCCGCCTACGTCTGGGTGCTCTCATGATCGCCTCCTTAACTTGGTGTAGACCAAAATTTACATGGCGGGGTAAGAGGATTTGGCGAATATGATTGCCGCGTCATGACAGGAAAAACGTTAAAATCCTGTCGCGTACGTCTCAAACCCTTTCCACTAGACACGTGTGGCACTTACCCGTTTACCACGGGCCGCGGTGTACGGGTATGCGCCACAGGTGATTGACAGTTTATATCTACCCAGGAACGACGAGAACAGACATCGGTAACTTAAATGCTAGAGCGTTAAGGAAAACCAACATCGGCAGCGTTGACTCAACGAATGGAAAGAATGAAAATTAGGATCCCAGCAGGAATCGAAACCAAGCATTCTGCGTGGCAATAAGGTATTCTACCTCTGAGCCACGCCAGGTCTATAAATTGGTTCGGAGAAACAGCCAACGCAGGCGTAATATCGGTGCAACGTCAATTGCGATTGTGGTGCTGGCTATCTAATTTTACAAGAAAGCAATAAACACTACCTGATACACCTACGATACGGGCGCCATATCAGATTAACGTCTGTAGTTCCAGTGTTGGCTCCGATTTCATAGCAGTCTAATAAACATTACGTTTGTATTCCTGCGATTCAGCAAGCTATATTGAAGCATTGCTCGATCTCGGAGGAATACATTAACGAAAGTTACATATGATATCCACATCCCCGCACTGTAGAGTGCACTTCGTCCACCAGAACGACGCAGTGTCCTCTTCACTTCTTACGAGGCTGGGCGATGGCCTCATGCTGACCGAGGATGATTCCAGATTGATTGACAGCCGCTTTGTAGACTAGGCTACGTAGGCCACATACGCCCAGGTAGTCTACGAATACGACAAACACCATCCACTGATGTTGGTCTACGTAGCACTATCCAGGCCTACCAGCCTCGACGGCCTATACCTCACCAAAGCGAAGGGTGGCTTCAGGTTCCGACATGTCGCCGGCTCTGTCGACAGAAAATTTGTCGACAAATGACCGAGGCATCCACGAATTCCAACAGCTCTACTATGCCGCATAGTTCACTACACAAGGACCCCTCGTCACCACGATCACGACCTGATCCAACAAGTCATGACCAGCTGCTGGTAATCACTGATCACTGTGATGATGCCCTTGTTCAAGAACTGTCAAGAACTTCTTGCAAAAATGCACACAGGTTCGTGAAACGTGCGTGCGTCCTCGGGACATGTCACTACATATCAGCTTACCGCTTCTGGTGTTGGTAATACCCACGTTGCCAATGGCAGCGTTACCCAACCGTAAACAACTGGTTATATAACACATATGCGGCTCTTCAACATATATATGTGTGCGTATAAAATATATACAACTCTGTAGCGTCATTTCGTAACGTGTCGCTCAGTAAAAAAAGTACCGCCACAGTCCCCTACCCGCCACATGCTTCGCATAACATCGACTCCCACGGTACGTGGGATCTGCCGAATTTTTTTCTTTTACATATGAAACGTACAGCTTCAGAAAGGTACTCTATTGAATGTCACTCTTTTTAATTGCCATTTTTTTAAGTACCTTAGGTCGCGTTGATCATGGTAATGTGTTAAGCAGTAATGTCGCACCCATACACTAGGTTGTGCATCAGTAACATTAAGCAAATACATTTCAGTAAATATGCACCATCAATAAACTGATCTAAATTGCATAACTGTCACGTAGGTTGATAATGACCAAGGGTTGTGAATGCCTGTTGTATTAGCCACTTTTTATCCGGGCACAGTGTGCTTAACAGTTGCATGAGGGTAAGTGGTGGTGAAGTGCACATTTTTTTAAATTTTCAAGTTGCACACATTGAAACATGGCTGTTGCTTTTGGGTGCAACCATTTCCAAGAAATTCGCAATACATGATTCACAGGCTATCACTGGTCCCGAGCTCCAATTCTTTGATGTAGTTGCCAGTTGGCCTGGATCCGTGCATGACAGCAGAATATTCACCAACAGCAGAGTGATGGCACTCTACGAACAGAAGGCTGTACCTGGCGTTCTCCTTGGTGACCAGATGTATGCGTGCCTATCATTCTTCATGACACCACTCAGGAATCCTCAAACATGTGCAGAAAAGAGGTAACAGCACATGCACCTCCGAATGTAAATTATAATAGGTGCGCTACTAGGCACATTACTACTTGAAGCACTAAAATTGCAGCGTCGTTTATGAAAACTAGATTGAAAACCTGCCGTTTATAACATAAACGTCAAAATTTCTTGGAACAAATGAAGTACTTGCAACTGTAAAGCCCACTGTAAAAACAAAAAGAGAAAATGTATTCCTAGACGCAAGCCGCTTAAATTTTAAATTTGCTCCCATACAAGCATAAACATGCTTTACTGCAGTCTCTGAAGAGGTTTGCTGTCTGCTGTCTCACAGCCCCTTCTTTGTTATCTCTAAAAGCATGCTGTACCCATGATGTGCACATGCCAATAACACAGGATGTATTAAAACACATTTAAAATGGAACACCCAAGTTGTTGTCTTCAAAAAGAAAGAACTCTTTCTTCCTAATAATTGTGATGATGTATCAGTGGCTGTATCTTCACATGTTCACAATTGCTTTTGCACATATAGCTTGTTGCTCATGCATTATTTGCACATTCTCTCGTTTCGTGCAGGTACAACAAGAGCCAGATAAAAACAAGAAACAGTGTGGAGCGTACATTTGGAGTGTGGAAAAGGCGCTTCGCATGCCTACGGGTAAAGCTGCTGACGGACACTGATCGGTCTGCAGCATGTGTAGCACTCCACAACATTGCCTGTTTGCGTCGGGACCCATGTCCACTCTCTGATGAAGTAGACCCCGACGTTAATTTACCTGACAACCCTAGCCAAGGCGATCCTGACAGTTGCTGGTGCACAAGTACGCAGCTGCTACATCCGCCGGTGTTTTTCCTCTGGGAACGAACAAACGGGTCCAGTGCAAACCTGAAGTAATCTACATTCAAGAGCTGTTTCAAAAAATATGTTCCTGCTCTACATCGCCTCTCTTCAGTCTGGTTGACTTTAAAGAGTGCTGCATGCATTTATCCAAGCAGTGTTGCTTGCACCGCTGTGGCGTTTCAGTAAATGAAAGCTGTACATGACACAGGTCATATCTTCATATGACTTTATGAAAACTTTAAAACATCAGCTGAACAGGCACATGTACATTCAGACACTACACTTTCTGACATTTAAATATAACATTTGAGACATCTGGCTTCTCATCTCCAAAACAATGTGAAAACAACTGATGACTTAACAACAACTGCAAGAAATATACTTATGCTTGTCGTTGCATATCAATATGACAAGTTTCCAAAACATGCTCTCAGGTATTCCTTTATTGAGAGTCTGCTGCCTGCAGCTGTTTTCTTAGGAGCGCCTGCTTCAGTTGCTGTACTTTTTCTTTTTCTTTTAAGATCCGAAGCTTGATTTTGTGCTGGATGTTGCAATTTTTTATTTCCTCCTTCAAGGTGCTCATTTTGATCTCATTCTCTTCTCTCATACACTCCATTCTTTGATTGTGCTCAATTTTTTCATGTTTCTTATCTGCTTTTATAGCATCAAGGCGAGCCTCGAGTTCTACGTCGAGTCTGTGCTGCAACAGAGACAACCTGCCTCCGCGGACATTCCGCACACTTGACCCAGCTGTTGCCGCTTGAATTTGTGCACCTGGCTCAGCAGCTTCCTCTTGGCTCATGTCCGCATCGACTTCGGCATCGTCCAAGCATAACCTATCTTCACCAACCACGGATGGTGTGCAAGAGCTCTGCAGCATTGACTGCATAGCTGCTGTGTGTCGGTTTGGCTGAGTTCTTCTGTTCGGTCTGCAATAAATGTGTTGTTTCATCCATGAAAGACAAGCGAAGAAATGTGTGGGCATTATAGGGTGGCAGTGCACATAAATCGGACAGGAATCTGCATGCATTGCCACATCACGACAGTGTGTAAGCACAACCGCTTTTCGTGACCTGTGGTGTGCTAGAAACGCTCACGTTGCCTGCAGAGGTTTCTACCTCCGTGGCCGCGCTATCGAGTTCGCAGAAGGCGACATACCTTCATCACTGTCAGCTGGTCCATTTTCACAGATCATCCTGTTCAGAATTTTCGACGCGTTTTGGGCTGCTGGCGTGGCAAGCGGGCGGTCGCTGTCGCAAGGAGTGGTTCCCGCGTGGTCAGGTGCGGAACGATGGCTTTGATCTGCGCGAGCCTTTCGTCCATAGGCGGTGGTGGGGGGCCGCCTCCTGCAAATACCCCAAAACTTGTAGCACCGGCGACCTTTTACAGAGAATGGAAACATACCTGTAGTGGGGACGTCACGGCTTTGCTTCGCTTTCTCCCGCTTCCACCTTTGCTTCATGTTATCCCACAGCTTCTTTAGCTGCTTGACGTCCCGGGGGTGCACAAAGGGCCTGCGGTTGAATTCCGTGCACAATTTTTCCCATGCCTTGGCTTTTGCATTGATGGATATTGCGACCGTACGCTTATTTTTGATGACGGTCTTCTATTTCAGCACAAGGTCCTGGACGAGATCTTTCTCGTCTTCGGAGAAGGGTGTTTTTGCAGGTATGTCTGACTCGTGAAGCGCGTTTAGACTGACAGCGTTTAAAGAGGCGGGCGTTTCAGTGTTGCTAGACCGCACCACGTTTTGCGCTCGACTACGGTGGCTTTTCACATTTGGTAATCGCAGTTGGAAGAAAGCCAACATGCGTCTCTGCATTAACACTTCAATTTAGAAGTGATGCGGTGACCCAACTTTTTTTTTACAGAACAAAGGCTTGTGAGCAAAGCTTATATTCGATAATCTCGAACGCAGGAGCGCGGCAACCATTCCTCCCGCGAGGACGGGTGAAGGGAGCTTTCAGAGTACGCTTGCTTCCTCCGTCGGTACATGGCTGTAGGGAGGCCTCACGTAAGGTGAGGACGCGGTCGAAGGAAAGGAACGTTTCGTTGTTTGGCCCTGAGTGTACTCTTAAAAACATTTCACCTCCGTCTGACTTGTCTCTGTTTTGGTTAGCTCACCCATATGAACATAGCGAGTTCAGACTTTTTTAAAAGGCATTACGTAGAATACAAAAGCTAACAGTGTATAGGAGATGAGTATATGTGTTACAAATATAGCACAGTGCCGTATCATATTACTGCAATCAACACTAAATGACTACCACACTTTAATAATGCATTTACATTGTTCCTTAATAGTGCATATTTCTTCTCTTGCATATTACTTTTGCTGTGTGCTGCTGCTAACAATTTTTGTGGATTTATTTTTATGTTCTTTCAGGGCCTACAGGACCCTGGCATTCTGGGATGTGCTGCTTTTCATTTTCATGCAGTGCAGTGAAAGTTCTTTGAAAGTAAAAATGAAATAAATGGACGTACTTCTACCCCTGTGTTGTCATTAGTTGCTTGAAACCTGCATGGCACTGCCCCTTCACGAAGTCGGCGTCGTTGTAGACCACCCTGAAACTGGGATGGCTCAAAGTGGGCAGAACACAGAGGGTGACGTCTGGTCGGAACAAAGCCTTGTACACCCATGGCTTGAAGCCATTTTTCCAGGAGACTTAGATTGTCAACTGGAAACCTATATTTGCAACAGTGCAAATGTAAAAATAGAGGTTAGTGTGTAGGTGTAACTCACTGCCGCTGGAGTTTGGCTTCTCGTACAAATATTTTTGTTGCAAGCCTTAAAGATGTACAATTCAGCCAAGGTTCACTACATCTTTTGAAAACAGCCTTTGAATAACTTTTTCTACTAATGAATTGTAGTACAGCAGCAAAATTATGGCATAATGCATTGTTCGATAGGCCTACACCTATACCTTGAGTATCTATGAGGCCAAACTTGGTTTACAGTTAAGTTACACATTGCAAAGCGCCTGCTTAAAAGCTGTGTTTCAGTACATTTGAAAGCACAGACTTACTTGCGGTATGAAAGGCTGCTGCTTTCAGGCTGCAGCCCGCTGTCGCAAAGCGGGCACGCACAAAGCCAGGACATTAAAACGGCCGGTGCGTGTGCTTCAAAAGAACCTGTTTGTCAGCTTGATACACGCTGGAAGAACGCCAGAGAGATCCAGGTGGCGCACGAGCCACTAAAGTAGGATGATTTGAGCAGTATCGCGGCGGTAATACACAGCAAACGCCTAAAGTCTCTAATATCGTCTGCGAAAATGTTTGCAGTTGCCGCGCTCGCACGGAGCAAGCGTCGCAGCAGACGACACGTTTGGTGTTCTTCTCAGAGACAGAGAAATTTTCACTCAATACAATATCTTTATTTCCACAGATAGATCAGGAGTACCTTCGTGATAAAGGCACGCATGTTTGTTTTCAGTGGTGCACAAAAGAATAATTAATTACTCGAGACTGTCAAATACGGAACACGTTTGCGGAGCAATGCCATTACCCTGGTGGTTGAATTCGTCTAAGTTTCACATCCACCGCACGGTCACGCAAACCTTTTGTAATAGGCTTTACGTACAATACAATGAAGCAAGTTTTAATTGGAAATAACTTCATATCACTTTGTTTTACACTCGGCAAACAAGCGTCGCGAATCTCAAGAACGCAATCCATCCGAAGCAGACCCGAAGCCTGTACTTTCCATCATTCCCATGGGGGTTGAAGCGCCGCTCAAGGAGCCCGCGTAGACACTAGCGCCAGATGCCCCTCTAGATATTATTGTAAGAAACTCTATGGGCCTGAGTAACACTAGCAAAGACGCGACGCCGGAGGAAATCTCGGAGGGCACGAGTAATGATCATGACACTAACGAACGCCGACTGCGTGCGTTTCGGTAGTCTCAGCGCGGCGGAGGGTTTCGCTGCAGTATTGTAGAAAACCCTTTGGTCGGTTAAATGCGGTGTCCAGGGCGATTCGATTCGGTGACGATGCACTTAAGCCTGTTCAACGCCTCCTCTAGAAAGATGCCGTCCGCGAGAGTCAAAAACCTCCGGTCCTCCCCTTTTCATCCTTCACCGTTTCCAATGAGGGCAGTAGCTGGCGATCCTTGCGGTGGCCGCTTGCAACACACATTTGCGCATGCTCACATTACCCCCCTCGACGTCACACCACGCCAGCCCCATTGAAAACAAGGGGGCAGTACGTGGCGCCAACTCTGGACAAGCGACCACAACACAAGGAAGGACGGCTACAATGGGGTAGCCAGCGACGCCGCAGGCATCTTTCTAGAGGAGGCGTTGGCCTGCTTCACATAACAGCGATTTTGCTCCAAGAGTGGAGCAGCTGCCGTCGAGGGAACCGGAAACCAGTTTCCAGAGAGCCCAAACGTCACTGCGATCTTCCTCGCTACAGTTGGAAAAACTCGCTCGCGCCAAAGCGTCTGCCCAAGGCCAATAGGGAAGCAATGACGCGGGGAGGACGTGACTGCACGAGTGGAGTCGAGGAGCGGGCGCTTTCCTAGCAGGCGACTTCCGCTGCAACGAGCTAGCAGTGTAGAAGTGCCGTTATTTTTCTTTTCTTTTTCTCAGCGCCTAGTCTATCTTTTGTGTGCCTGCCGCGTGAGCGCCGCTGCGCCCGCTGAGGCCTCTCCTATTACTCTCTCGATTTCGCCCCTAGAGGCCGCTTGGCGGCGCTTTGTTATCTTTCTTATCACCCTCTTGCAGACGCCGCTCTCCGCCGCTCGCGCGCCAGCCTTTGGCGCTTTTTCTGTCGTCTGCTAAAAAGCGCGAGCGTTGTTCGAAGTTGTTGCCATCACATTAAAAGTAGTAATATTCATGTGTAAATAAGAATAAAGGTGAAATAAATTGTCAATATGACTCTTACCGAAGTGATAATTCGCTTGGCAGTCACCTTGCAGACGACAAGTTTAACCCGTCGTTTTGTCGCAGAGGCAGTTGTAGGTCTGCCTGTTTGCTTCAGCGGTGATGTCCTCCTGCCTTTTTATCGGTCACTATGCGCTGCTGTTGCGTTCCGTTCTTCACTTCTAGCCAGCGAAAGAAAGAAGCAGGAGTGTCTTTTGAGAAGTACGGACTGCTGGGCGAGTTGGTAACTTATCTTAATGCTGTGGTGCGCAAAGGAACGAAACACGAAGGAAGGCAAACGAAACACGGCGCAAACTATGAACTGAAAATTTATTGAAACACCAAATATATATATACGCGGTTAGATGACCCCGTGTTAAAGGCAAGTGTACACACAGCGATTGTCTCACTGACGCGCTTCCAGAAAATTTATCTCCGCAGCAAGTAGTGTGACGGAGGGCTTCGCGACACATGCATCACCAGCTTTGTTGATCAGGTAAGCTTCCTCAATTTCACGCAGTTCGCTGAGACGACGGTGGAATCGAGGTTCAAAGATAGGGTAGCGCGTGAAATTGAGGAAGCTTATGTGATCGACAAAGCTGGTGATGCATGTGTCGCGAAGCCCTCCGCCACACTACTTGCTGCGGAGATAAATTTTCTGGAAGCGCGTCAGTGAGACAATCGCTGTGTGTACACTTGCCTTTAACACGGGGTCATCTAACCGCGTATATATATATTTGGTGTTTCAATAAATTTTCAGTTCATAGTTTGCGCCGTGTTTCGTTTGCCTTCCTTCGTGTTTCGTTCCTTTGCGCACCACAGCATTAATTAATTAAGAAGAGTGTCTTTTCACGAGATATCAGCGGACACTGAGTTACGTGAACGAGGGCTACGAGTTATTGCAAGAAATAACTGGGTGCCGAATTCCACCTCAAATTACTCGGCCGTATGCAGCTTACACTTTATGGAAGCTGACTGTCGTGAAATACCAAGAGGCGTATGCTAAATCTCGATGCGGTGCCTAGTGTGTTTCCCCATTTTATATCGTACATGAAGGAGGAGCCACCTAAGGATAGAAGCTGCAGCAGCATACAGAAGAGAAAGCGGGATTCCTCGACGGACACGTCGGCAAGTCTGCCAAGTCAAAAAATCGATTCGCGCCCTGCATCGGCGCCAGAAGTTCGCGCAAACACGCCTGAAGAAGTCACTGAGCCCAGTAGCTGGCAGCAACCAGAAAGTGTTTCTTCAAGCGACATCCAAGACTTGCCTTTTGTGACAGCGTCTAGTGACTACTATCAGTCCGCAAACATCCTTGAGCAAACAGATACGCAGCCAGCGGGAGAGGGTGCAGGCGCGCGTGCTTTGAGGTCAGTTGGTGTTCAAGCCGACACTAGGAGCTCAACATCAGCCTTCTTGGAGCGATAAAATTGGCGCGAGAAGGAAAGTGCATGGAAACAACAAAATGAACGACTGCAGGCAACAGTCAATGCCTGCAAAAAGGAGCTGTAACAATTGAAGGAAGAGTGCTACGTGAGCAAATTTCTTCAAGTAGCCTGGGACACAGATCAGGGCAGCTCTGCAGCAATAGTCATTATGGATCAAGTGTTAATTACAAGGCGAAAAACCTGAAGTGGTGTGAAACCACTATACGACAGTGTGTAGTTTTGCGGGACCTCTCGACAAAGTCGTATGAATATGTAAAGACAGAGCTCCTCGCGCTCCCGTGCAGAACTACGCTTCAAAAGTACCTGGGAATTACTGCGGGAGAAATAGGTTTCAGTGAACTAGTGAAACAAAGTCTCAGCACTGAAATGGAGTGCCTCGGGACGGAGCAAGCCAAAATGTGCAGCCTCGTCGTAGATAAAATGAGGATCAAGCAAAGGCTTGAATACAACAAACAAAGACATGTTTTCCTGGGAGATGTAGACATGGGCGCTCTAAACAAAGTTTTGTCGGACTCGGAAAGGAGCGAACAAGCGAACTCGCTTTTGTGCTTCTTGATCTATGGCCTTCATGCTAGGTTCCGGATCCCAGTGGGATACTTCTTTAGCAGAGCATGTACTGGTGAACTACTTGCGGAAATAACCAAGGTCGCCAGACCTTGGTTGTTTCCAGCAAAAAAACTGAACAATTGGGATTCGAGATAGTTCGAGTTCTAACAACCATAATATAAACGTCGATGCAATGGAAATATTATTAGATGGGCAACCGAAAACCCGAGTACCTCATCCCGCCGACCCAAACCGCAGTTTGTTTCTGACATTGGATCAGAGTCACATCCTAAAAAACATCCGATCGCAATTTCTAGCACGAGAATTGGGAAGAAATGGTGAAGTTTCGTCAACCTACATAAAGACCTCTACAAGATGCAGCGGGGCTCGATTCTCAAGCCGGTCCGTTTTCTCACGAGCAAACATCTCCATCCGTGGAACATTAAAAAAATGGGAGTGAAGCCTGGCGTCCTGTTGTTTTCACCAGCATTGACAGCGGCTTTGTCCTTCATGAAAGACCATGCACGGCACACGTGCGACGCAAAGTTCGTCAGCGTCGGCCCAACTGCTGAGTTCATAAATAATGTAAGCAGATGGTTTACTATCATGGACGTCAGAATTGCCTGCGGCATATTCACCAGAACCACCCGGACACTAGGGAGTTTGCTGCTCCTGAGGACTCCTGACTTCATTCCTGGAACTTGTTTGTTTAGAATAGGTTGAACAGCTGAAGGTGGCCGGCGCCCCAATGAACTTTCTGAGCAAAGAAACTCATGCATGTTGTATTCACCAGTGTGGCCAACGTCCAGTGTATCACAATTATATTAGATAGAGTGTTGAAATTTGTATTTACTAGAAAATTTTCAAGCAATCCAATCAAATCCCTGTTTGAGATCCTTCGACACAGCGTTGGCTGCAATGATATGCTAGATGTGAGAAGCGCTCTTTCGGGCCTTGAAAAGATGCTGAAGACGGGCATCGTTGTGGCTTCGCACAGAAGCAACGTGCAAAGATCAGGGCCCGAATTCACAAAGCTTTCTCTTGCCTACGCAATTTCTTAGCCAAGAATTCTCGTATCTCGAGGGATTACGATAGCAATGGTAGGAATTTAACTTACCAGCCACTTTTTGAGGGCAAGGAGGCAACGCGAAAGCCGATCAAACGACAAGGAAAGAAAGAAGTGCGCGCAGGTGATAGCAAGGCTGCACGCGAAGCGTCTAGCATCGAGGGTATACGATGATACCCATTGTATTTTCGCTGCATCTCAGCTTCCAGTTCCGGGCGTCTGCTACAGCTCTTACGTGTTGCCGCAGACGTCCTGGGGTCTCGCGCGAAGCCCAGTGCTCGTGTTTCATCGATGACCATAGCTAACAAAAATCTAGTTGCTCGATGGCGTTAATAATCCGTGCGCTATCCCGTCAAGTGCAGGCGAACAACGCTCCAGACGCACTGCATCTTTAAACCGCGAGTAAATTGAAACATTGAAGGTTTGAAGATGTGACCGAAACGTCTCCGCCTTTTACCACAACCAGTTTAGTTACATTTTCATGAAGCTGCGCTGCCACTAAACTAACTAGGCATGTTCGAGCACGGTATGGTGGTTGCCATTAGGGTGTTTTGTAGCTAGACGTAAAATGCTGCATTTCTTACGAAGATCTCAGTACAAGACATAGGAGCGGCTTTTGAGCCTACGGAGAACTGTACAGAAATACAAAGCAGCAGTAAGAAAGGTATCATAGCGTAATGCCGCAGGTCCGATTCACCGCAGCATTTTGACAAGGCTGGAATGAGAGAGCAATCGTATACGCTTAGATATGTGCACGCGTAAAACAAGGAAGATTCGTCGGGAGGTTTCTACGTGCTAATGCTCTTCAGAAAACACGGCGCAGTCACTTCGTCCTTGCCGAGTTTGCGTGAGCAAACATAAAAGAAGCGGTGTTGTCTCGGCCTGAAGTGACATGACTACACATGCGCCTGGATTCACAGGGCGCGCGTGCTGCGCGTTCGCACGATTAATAATAAGAAAAAAAAGAGACGGCGTTCGCGTTACTTACTAACGTCTATGGGAGCGAAAGCCATACAAAAGCGAGCGAACGTGTGATTGTGCTTATATATGAGAATCGAAGCAAATTAAGTGAGTAGCGATTTGTTTAGTGAAAGATTATTTAAACGACAATAATCGAAACACATTGAATATTCAATTAGTGAAAGTGACATTAGTGACAGTCAATTAGCGATAGTTGATCAGTGATGTCGCACTCGATACAAAGTGCACGGTAATATAGCCCCATTTGATGGCTTTAACCTTCGAGTCACCTTAGGCAAATGCATTAGGATCCCGAGTTTTTTCTTCTTTTTTTGATCGACTTTCACCGGACGTCTTGAATTACGTGTCTTTCGAGGGAAAGATAATATATATACAATGAAGTAAGTGTTACAGTGGCCAGCTCTCTTCTGAAACACTGCAGCGGTGGTCGAGTCGTTACAGCGTCAGACTACAATGCGGGAGGTACTGGGTTCGATTCGCAGTGTCGCCAAGCACCCACGTTTTTTTTTTTTTAATGGAAAAATGGATAGCACGGCCTGAGGTTATGTGTTGCGAGCACTCTTTCCTTGAGAAGGTGCCCTTTCTGCTCTCTTCATTCACGCCCCTTTATACCCAAATGCGCTTCGCCGTGCTCCCTCACGGATCATAGAAATAAGAGTATCTTTTTTTTTTTGCTCTAACCACTACTATCGCAAGGGTGCCCAGTCCCGAAACCCAATTATCATACCTGGGCATTACATTTCATGACTCTGGCTATTCGACTGCCGGTCAGACATCGCGGTGTTTTCAATAACATCAGGAGACACGCGGCGGCCAAAATGCTTGCGGCCAAGATGAGTGCCATTGTCGGGACACGTTTGCGTGCTAGTTGGGTGGGATTCATTACAAGCAGCTGGTCGATTCCACGAAAGATCGAAAAAGGGTGTATATTCGATGTTTCCGATTTTCCTGATAATGTTGTATGTTGTGCACATATGACTGCACAGCACGAAATCGCAGTTCGTTTTCAAATAAAAATTTTTTTCAACACAGGAAAATTCGACAAGTGTCGCCGGTTGACGACGACCATTTTACGAAGAGTGCGTTTTCGTAAATTCGCAATCATGGTGGCAGCCACTGAAGCTATATATTACAAATATCTTTCTTTTTGGCGGAAGTAGAAGTAAAGAGGAAATATTTCTTATCATTTCATGGAATTCTGAGTAAATTATGTATTTTTAAAAATTCACGAAAAACGCTGCGTTTTTGAAAATCAGTCAAATTTGGGACGCTATGGCTACTTCTGTGAACATCTTAGCTTGTTCATATTTGCAGTATGAATAGGCCTTTATGTGAATAATGAACCTCTGCATTTGTATTTCTCTAATAATTTTCAAAGTAGTAAATTTTCATGCTCGAAACACCAAAAAGAGAAAAGTGCTCCTCCATTCAAAAATCTATAATAAAAAAAACCCAATCTCAATTTTGTTCAAAGTCCCCCAAAATGTTCTCAAAGGACTGCAGAATGATATTATGAAAAAACATGTTGCATCATTTTTATTACAACAAAAGCAGAAAATGTCAAACATTGTGTTTCCAGAGCGTGGTGGCTACTGCGCAAAGGACATCTCTAGTAACAAGAAAATACAGTAACACGTCTTTTTTCTTTTCTGAGCTTCGCTAAACAACAGTAATGATCTTTGGTCGGAAATTGGGAACTGTTTGGTAAAGAAAAAAGACCGTTCCAATTAAATGCATTCGCGTGGTTTGCGACTTCACGCCAGTGTTACACATCCCTCAGTCCACAGTATGCACTTTCAGTTGTAGCCTCCTTTTCTTTCATCTATTTCAGTTGAGTATAATTCATATCTTGAGTGCTAAAGAACGCATTCCCTCCATGCGTCTCTTATGGTGATGTGCTGTGCCAGAATTGAGAGATTGGTATAAAAGCCAAGGTCTCTTCATGAATGGAAATGAATTTCTGGAGAGCGGTCGCCAAGAGGTGTGGTTTTTGTTCGCCCCAAATGTGTACGTTGTCAAACCTTATGTGATGAATGCAGAGTTTAAAAAGAATCGATCACGTGAAGATTGGTGGCAGCAGTTCTGGCCACGGACAAAACACGTTTTGTTTGCATTGCATCTGCTTTGTTTTGCATATCCTTCTTTCTCTTGAAGGAGTGCTGGCAGATCTGGTTTCCCTCTTGAATTGAGCGCGCATCCTGCTTCATGACCCTCCGCAAAAGAGTATCGATCCGATATCTTCTACGTAACGAAAATTCTGCTGCAGCGGAATTTTCTTTTTGTGCACCATGAGGCAGTCCGTACAAAATCTCGGCCATGGCTATAACGCCTACCCATAGCCACCTTCAGAGCGTAGGATAGTGATCGCATCAAAGTGAAGCACAATTTGGATGCTTACTTCTATCTCAGGTGGTGTTTGGCTGACTGGCACAGCCGTACTCGTTGCTGTCGCCCGCTCAGGCGGGCGTCCATCGCGCCGCCCTTTGGATCTGTCCGCCTAACGCATGCTACTCCGTTTACACGAGTGCTTGTAGCGCGGGCCACACGATCCGCACTGTGCGGATCCAGAGACCGGGCGGGAGGGCGACGAGCGGTGAAAAATGTATCGTGTAACCAACGCAATCGACACCCCAGCTTTTTCTCGTGCATAGCGACAAAGCCTGGCAAACAATGTGTGGCTGCTGTGCTTAGGTTGCACTGCGGTACTCGCCGTTCACCACTGCCGCCATTCTGCGATTTCTCACATTCTTACAATGCATGATCGACTCAGCTACACATATTTCGCGTTTAGCTTCGTTACTTTTATATAAGCGCATTTACTAAAAAAAATTATCCAGAGGAATGAAAATGTCCGTGCTGCCCGTCGACGAGGAATGTAAGTGGTGTCGCAAATGCATTTAATGGGAACGATCTTTTTTTTTCTTTACAAAACAGTTCCCACTCATTACTGCTGTTTAGCGAAGCTCAGAGAAGAAAAAAGACGTGTTACTGTATTTTCTTGTTACTAGAGATGTCCTTTACGCAGTGGCCACCACGCTCTGGAAACACAATGTTTGACATTTTCTGCTTTTGTTGTAATAAAAATGATGCAACATGTTTTTTCATAATATCATTCTGCAGTCCTTTGAGAACATTTTGGGGGACTTTGAACAAAATTGAGATTGGGTTTTTTTTTGTTATAGATTTTTGAATGGAGGAGCACTTTTCCTCTTTTTGCTGTTTCGAGCATGAAAATTTACTACTTTGAATATTATTAGAGAAATACAAATGCAGAGGTTCATTATTCACATAAAGGCCTATTCATACTGCAAATATGAACAAGCTAAGGTGTTCACAGAAGTAGCCATAGCGTCCCAAATTTGACTAATTTTCAAAAACGCAGCGTTTTTCGTGAATTTTTAAAAAATACATAATTTATTCAGAATTCCATGAAATGATAAAAGCTATTTCCTCTTTACTTCTACTTCCGCCAAAAAGAAAGATATTTGTAATATATAGCTTGAGTAGCTGCCACCACGGTTCCGAAGTTACGAAAACGCATTCTTCGTAAAATGGTCGTCGTCAACCGGCGACACTTGTCGAATTTTGCTGTGTTGAAAAAAAAAAATTATTTGAAAACGAACTGCGATTTCGTGCTGTGCAATCATATGTGCACAACATACAAAATTATCAGTAAAATCGGAAACATCAAATATACACCCTTTTTCGATCTTTCGTGGAATCGACCAGCTGCGCAAAACGACAGGGACAGAGAGAAAACACACAAACGCAGTGATGTGTTTGTGTCTTCTCTCTCGGTCTCTGTCGTGTTGCGCAGCTCCGTGTAATGCCTCTGTCAATGGCTATAAAGGACTCCAGCAGGCTATCGAGTTCTGAGGAGAGGGCAAAACAGTACGCCTGGGAAAACATTACGGCAAATTCTTTTTCGTCATAAAGGGCTACTCTTCCCTTGGTAAGTACATGAAAATTTTAAACGCGAGTTTATTCTTTATCAACAGCAGTTACAGTATAGATGACAGGTGAACAAACAAAAATCCGCATATTCAGCTTGCCTAGTTTTGTGCCCTTAATAGTAATTGGCAACACGTATGACAATACGTAGAGATACCACGCACATATGTAAAAATATGTACAGCCACGGCGAAAGCTTGGTCCTCCTGGTTGAAGTCGCCTAGTCTGTTGTACATATTAGACAAACGCAATGTGTAGAAGCAATGTTACACAGAGGAGCTGCCCTATAAACTTATTTTTGCTGGTTGGTTGCATAGTTCCCAACTTCTTGCTGAGAACTGTACGTTGTTAAGTGAAACATCTTGTTTGAATGCACATATTTTTTGTAAGGTCACATTAATTTTTGCGCAGTAGAAAACATAATTGAGATATGAAAATGAGATAGAAAAAGAACTAGAAATCAAATAGCAAAATTTTTATGAAAGTTACACTAAAGAAAAAAAAACGTAAGTTTTTGTTTAAAAGATACATACATACATACATACATACATACATACATACATACATACATACATACATACATACATACATTGAGTAGTAGTTAACAGGATGAACTGCTATAAAACAACAATGCTGATACACGCAGTCTTGAGCACATGAGGTTTCAAGGCAGTAACTTACGAGAGAAATCTCTCACCACTCTTATGTGCCAACTCGGCATTTCTCGAACCCTCTTGGAACAATTTCATGTATAGTTTCTGCTTCTGCCCACTCACAAGCAGTTTTTATACATTTTCGTGGGCAGCAGCCTACGACGATATATAAGAAAAGAGCCCCCGACAATGTGATGTCAAGGAAAAACGCAATGCATCACATTCTGGTACATGTCTGCAAGATGACACATAGTTTATTTACATAGTCCGGCATATTGACAACACTATAACAAGCCATGTCAGGTGACGTGGGCTGGAAGATTGGCACAGCTCTGACAAATTCTCGACAATACATAAATAAAACAATTCACTGTTACTAAGCTCCTCGATACAAATAATGCTGTTGTTAACATGTAAATACTCTATTGCTTCTTCTGAAAACACTCCTCAAAAAGGTTTCAAAGTGTGCACATGTGCCGACTTCCTTCAAATGAGAGACTGCTGTATATCAGTCTCTCATTTCGCTTGAAAAAAATTTCAGTGCACTGCTGGGCAAGGAATGTGATGCAAAGATTCAGTACCTTGCATGTATATCTTGCTGCTGGCCTCAGCTGCAATGTTGATCAGCACAAATGGGCAGAATAACATTTATAATGTGCCATGACAAAGTAATTATGTTTCAGGTGCATGAAACATGGACAACAATAGAGGAATTTAGGAACATTTACCTGGCACAGTTTACAGAATCTTAAATATATTTTCGTGGAGCTATCACAGCTTGTCTGAATATAGTAGTAATGGTTATCAGCCTTCAAATTTGTTCGAAGTCGCCAGTTTCAAGTTTAGAGCACACCAGCAGCCCTCTTCAGGCTAAACCACTGCACAGGCGCATCAAAAGGCATAAGTAAATGCATGCATAGTCACCATACAAAAAGCAATAAATACTTTCAGCAGTAATATGAGCAAAGCTGCATAGATGATAAACTATTTGCAGAGTATACAAGTACATTATAGAGAAACCTATGTCAGCAAACACTATATGAAAAAAAAATTAAAACTTACACAGTACATGCAGAAAGGTTGACCGTTGAAGAGGACAAGCATGCGATATGATAACATTACACAGGTGCTAAAGCCTGTTGGACATACTAGGAATAGTGACGCTCCTTTTGCATCTAAATATTCCGCGGAAAATGACTTTCCAGAGCTTATATATACATAAAATCATTTGTGCTATAATAATGCATGTATCCTGAACGCCTATATAGAGCAAAAGCAAAACTACGCGCTTCAATGGTTTCATTCGTGCACTACCAAACATGAAAACACGGTTTTGGTTGCCGACCATGGCTGCTGTTTCTAATGGCAGTGAAATGCAGAGACACATATGCACTTTGAGTTACGTGCATGTTAAAAATTCAAGGTAGCCGAAGTTAATTTGCACATTACCACTACAGTGTGATTTATATCAACGTCAAGGTTTGGTATATTAAATGCAGAATTTAATTAATTTTGAATCCTCAGGTGCAAGGAATTGCTGAATGATGCACTTCTCAACGATTAAACTGCAGCTGTGCAGATTCTCACCATACAATTCAAGCTGTTCCAACTATCACAATGCATTCTTTCTGTTGACGTGCAATTTGAACAGAAGGACACAGTCACTGGTAGTCGCTCTCTACTTGTTGGCCTGTGTGTTTTGTCCGAGATACACTGTACAATTACATGACAGTGGGGCACCTGATCCCATGGCACTGCTGGAACATAGAAAAGTACAGGTGATTGTTACAACCATGCTATGTGTAAAAATCGACAGCTGATATGTGCGAAAAAGTCTAGCTGTCGTATTTTCAGAATCCAGTGACAAGTATGAAATATAATAAAAAAACAAGGAAAAAAGGTCTGAACATAGAGCCACCAACAATGAAGACCTTGAAAAATTATTTTATGATATAAATGTATACCTACGATGTTCATTTTGAAGGCAACAAACTTCTGCCTAATAGTGAGACATCAGCCAATAAAGTATCTTCTATTTCGACTTTACACTAGGTGCAAGAAGCCGACCAAAAATGAGTTTACTATGCTATACTCTAAGAAAAAATCAAGTATTTGTGAGTATTGCTACCCCACAACTATAACGTCATCCACCTCACGTACTTTCCACGCGTTATCACCACGGTCCCGGGACTTCCGGGTCACGAATGACGCGCGTGTTATCAAAGCGACATAGCATTCTTGACAGAAAAGTGCAAAGAGCGAAGTTTTGATAAAAGGAAATGCGAGCAAGCAAGATTTTGATTATTGCTGTGTAGCAGAAATACTCCCAAATAGACGATTTGTTCCTAGAGTGTACTCATGTATTTCTATGTTACAAGGACAACAGTTATTGTTCATCACTTTAAAGTTATCTAACATAGCCACCTCATCATACAGTGTGAAGGAGCAAATTTTGAAGACTTGAAAACACAAAGCATTATGGATTATGTGTGTTTTTGTTGCTCGAAACGGTTTTTCTTAACAAAATTACACTTTGCAAAAAAATGCACTTGATTAGGAGAAATGATTCCGAGCAAACAAACACACTCATAATCCCTAATGCATGTTAATGGGCTCTTATGGCTTCCACAAACACTCCCATCATTATTATTGATGTCACTGCCATGCCGGACGGATACGCTGTGTCCTGCTCAGAACACCAAAGGTGCACTGTATGACCTGTCTTGCATGGGTGGGGGGCTGCACTGCACATGCTGCTCAGCTGGGCCAGCCACGGGACAGGAGGTGTGAGCACCCATGGCTCTGCAGGCAAGTGAGAGTGACCTTCAGAGATCACCAAGCGTATACTCATGGACACATACGATTGTAGAAAATACCCTGTGCCACTATGCAATTGTGCTGAGAACATGTACGGCGGAAATACAAGCGTGCCACAACATTGAAAAAAGATAAGCTACGGCAGTAAAATGCGCATTTACTGCTCCTGTGTGGCCTGAGGCTTGAACTAGAGTTCTTTCTCCCTGCATGTTGCGAACAGCCAGGCGTTTTCTCCCGCTTGCTATTTCCATGCAGAGCACCTTGATACACTGTGTGAGTGACAGGCACAAGAGCTCAATAAGCACTAAAAAGTGCTTGTGGCTATGTCAAAAGCACAACTTCCGTCCTCACTGTCTATGGAGTAAAATGCAGAAGCTGTAGACTTTACACTTTCCGGACATTGTCAATTCTATGTATATGTGCTCTCTTTACGCGTCCAATTAGCATCGGGGCCTGGTGTGAAAATCATACAAGCAGCCACTGTTAGTACAATGGTTTGGTTGTGAAGGTGTGTACATGAACCGGTGTTACGGGGGTTAAACACCTAAACACAAGCAAAAAAACGACCTGAGCAACCAGCCATTAGGCAGTTTTCTACCCTTGAAGCTCCCAGGCAGAGCACAGTCCATCCAGATGAGGCTGTCATGCGTGCTTCAGGCCCCTTTGAGGTCGGCTGGATGATGACACCCCCACCGTTGCAAAAGGACTTGTAGATTTAGGGAGCACAAGTCCTCCTATTTCTGTACAGGGTGCTCCAAGTCATAGAGGTGGCTTGATTTGCCAGTGCTTGCAATCGATGTATCCCACGACTTTACGAAAATCTGCAATGTGTGAAGAGGCCAGAAGGATATATTAAAAAACCATCATTGAAAGCGCTCTTAATACATATTCGGCAGAAACACAAAATTATCGCTTAGTCATAGCTATCAAATATGCTTTATTCAATTTGAAACAAACTGAAGCCCCATGTAAGCTTTACATACTGTAATGTATATGTCCTGGTAAAGTATAGTGCTGCCACAGTGGTAATCTTCTATACAAGTAATTTTGCAATATAAGGGAAGTCCTGAAAAAGTGCTAAATGGCTCCTGGAAGATAAATTCGCATCAAATATTTTTTCTCTCAACTGTCAAGCGTGGTAAACAGACAGGCTCCTCTTAATATCAGATAAAAGCCTGCTTAAGCAAAATCATAAAACTGCTGGTGTACTTGCTCATATTGCAATATATGTATATAGGCCATATATACGTATATACCAAGCGTTAGTAGTACATTTTTCGTACTTGAACTTAACAAGGGGTGGTATTACATCTGCTGGGATCAAAAACTTACAAACGTACGTTATAGCACTACACGAATAGCAACGAAATTAGTTGCGCAAGTTCAACTCACCGATGGCACAACGATATTAGCAGCCGTCAGCGTCATCGGGAATGGAATGTGCTCTGCAGCCAAAGGCAAAAGACGTCAGTGGACTGGAAGCTGCCGTTGACGTAGAAATGCAACGCTAGCAAGACGTGTACGTCCACTGGTGAAGCGTGAGAAATCGCCGTGGGCCGCTGTAGTCAAGGCTCCAGTGCCGTGCAAAACAACACGACAGATGGGCTCGAAAACCTGTAGTTAGCAGGTGCTGGTCTACGGCTTCATACAAGGCAAAGCACCAGTGAGAATTGTGTTCTGTCCGAGCGAAGCGTGACGTCCACGTACTTTCGCTGCCAGGTACAAGTCCAAGTTTTCACCGGAGAACAGTCAAGGCATACTGCCAAAGCAGCCACATTTACAGCACAATGCCTCGGCGAGCGACTTCGGTTCGACACGTTATGACGTTCGAATTACGGTTATCACAAAAAGGAGAAGCAACGAGTTAAAAAAGAAAGCGCCAAGCCCAGCGCCAAATCCTTAAAGCCCTCAAAAAGCACCATCGCAACTTCGTAGGACGAAACACGGTTATCAACGCTTTAATCTTCTGTCACACGGGCACAGCCGCTTCACAAGTCTTGGAAATGTCAACATAGCACCACTGTTCACAACGCACATCATTTCACTCCCGAACACTGCATTTGCCTGGACTGCTCACAAGAAAATAGAAGCGCACGGGCTAACCACTGGCGAAGCAAGAACCAAATACAGAGCGTAGTTCATGCGTTACCGTACGGAATCACGGAAGCACGGAATCACTCAAGTAACGTGCCAAAATGCTGTCAATTCGAAATGCCGCACTGCACCTTAATGAGACACAGGAACGCGAAGCAAACGAACTGTTACCGACACTCAAACACACATTGCAGGCTCCTCCAGTGCCAGTTACCGTCGGTACACAGGCGCCGATCCCCGCTTCATAAACACTCCGTGGCACAGGCTTCGCTACGCTTCACGGCACACCAAGAGACACTGCCGTCGGTCTTCACACCGCTTGCGCGCACCGGAAAAGCAGCGGTATTCACAGCACATCCAGTCGAACGCTGAAGGACTCATGCGTTTGCGAAAATCGGCGCCGACACCTACAGTTTACGGCGCCATGTTGTTCTTACAAACTGCGCAGCAGGGGTAGGCGCTAAGACAACTTAGAAAAAGCTCTTTCGCGTTGATCGCGAGAAGATAAAAAGTTCTCTTATGTGCGAGGGGGAAGATATGACGAACACGACAGGAGCGCGCGATGAAAGAAGTGTTTTGTCAACGTCATAAGATGGGCTGTTGTAGAGAGTACTGCTTCCCAACCAATCACGAGTTGCACCTCTCGCCCAAGCCGTCGTCTGCTATCGTTTGTCGTCCTGCTACGATAGTAGCCTCCTGCGGGGGTTTCGCCTTATCTACGCGATGATTTCTAGGTCAAGCTGACGCTTATGAGCACAAAATACATTTATGAGTGGTGAAGCCACCTTCAATTGATATTCGCACGCCATGTTAAATGGCAGTTAGTAATCAAAGGGACGTGATCCGGCAAAGGCTTGTTTATACTCGAGAATCGTGAGCATTCGCACATATTTTTGATGTCGTTTCAAATTACTGGATCATTTACTTCTGACTGCTCGCCGTATAAACGCGTTCCGTTTCGGTTTCCGAACAGTGAAGATCGAAAAGCTTGATTTGTTTGAGATTTCATGCATAATCTCGCACATCTATAATATGCTGCGATTTGCAATGTACGAGCCTGCTCTGGATTGACCCAAAGCGCTTAGTGACAGCTGCGTTTCAGCGATCATGCCTATTGGGGCATTAAAGCCAATCCAACTAGACATGTTGTGGAATCATATAATAGGCTTTAATAACGGCTAACTGAAATGCTCCGCTCAATTTTATTTCCAATAGCGTGCAGCTGATGTGCTCCTCAGGGCCCGAATTCACAAAGCTTTCTCTTGCCTACGCAATTTCTTAGCCAAGAATTCTCGTATCTCGAGGGATTACGATAGCAATGGTAGGAATTTAACTTACCAGCCACTTTGAGGGCAAGGAGGCAACGCGAAAGCCGATCAAACGACAAGGAAAGAAAGAAGTGCGCGCAGGTGATAGCAAGGCTGCACGCGAAGCGTCTAGCATCGGGGTATACGATGATACCCATTGTATTTCGCTGCATCTCAGCTTCCAGTTCGGGCGTCTGCTACAGCTCTTACGTGTTGCCGCAGACGTCCTGGGGGTCTCGCGCGAAGCCCAGTGCTCGTGTTTCATCGATGACCATAGCTAACAAAAATCTAGTTGCTCGATGGCTGTTAATAATCCGTGCGCTATCCCGTCAAGTGCAGGCGAACAACGCTCCAGACGCACTGCATCTTTAAACCGCGAGTAAATTGAAACATTGAAGGTTTGAAGATGTGACCGAAACGTCTCCGCCTTTTACCACAACCAGTTTAGTTACATTTTCATGAAGCTGCGCTGCCACTAAACTAACTAGGCATGTTCGAGCACGGTATGGTGGTTGCCATTAGGGTGTTTTGTAGCTAGACGTATAAATGCTGCATTTCTTACGAAGATCTCAGTACAAGACATAGGAGCGGCTTTTGAGCCTACGGAGAACTGTACAGAAATACAAAGCAGCAGTAAGAAAGGTATCATAGCGTAATGCCGCAGGTCCGATTCACCGCAGCATTTTGACAAGGCTGGAATGAGAGAGCAATCGTATACGCTTAGATATGTGCACGCGTAAAACAAGGAAGATTCGTCGGGAGGTTTCTACGTGCTAATGCTCTTCAGAAAACACGGCGCAGTCACTTCGTCCTTGCCGAGTTTGCGTGAGCAAACATAAAAGAAGCGGTGTTGTCTCGGCCTGAAGTGACATGACTACACATGCGCCTGGATTCACAGGGCGCGCGTGCTGCGCGTTCGCACGATTAATCAAAGAAAAAAAGAGACGGCGGTTCGCGTTACTTACTAACGTCTATGGGAGCGAAGCCATACAAAGCGAGCGAACGTTGATTGTGCTTATATATGAGAATCGAAGCAAATTAAGTGAGTAGCGATTTGTTTAGTGAAAGATTATTAAACGACAATACTCGAAACACATTGAATATTCAATTAGTGAAAGTGACATTAGTGACGTCAATTAGCGATAGGTGATCAGTGATGTCGCACTCGATACAAAGGCACGGTAATATAGCCCCATTGATGGCTTTAACCTTCGAGGTCACCTTAGCAAATGCATTAGGATCCCGAGTTTTTTTTCTTCTTTTTTTGATCGACTTTCACCGGACGTCTGAATTACGTGTCTTCGAGGGGAAAGATAAGAATATACAATGAAGTAGTGTTACGTGGCCAGCTCTCTTCTGAAACACTGCCGCGGTGGTCGGTCGTTACAGCGTCAGACTACCAATGCGGGAGGTACTGGGTTCGATTCGCAGTGTCGCCAAGCACCCACGTTTTTTTTTTTTTTAATTGAAAAATGGATAGCACGGCCTGAGGTTATGTGTTGCGCGCACTCTTGTCCTTGAGAAGGTGCCCTTTCTGCTCTCTTCAATTCACGCCCCTTCTATACCAAATGCGCTCGCCGTGCTCCCTCACGGATCATAGAAATAAGAGTATCTTTTTTTTTTTGCTCTAACCACTACTATCGCAAGGGTGCCCAGTCCCGAACACCAATTATCATACCTGGGCATTACATTCATGACTCTGGCTATTCGACTGCCGGTCAGCATCGCGGTGTTTTCAATAACATCAGGAGACACGCGGCGGCCAAAATGCTTGCGGCCAAGATGAGTGCCATTGTCGGGACACGTTTGCGTGCTAGTTGGGTGGGATTCATTACAAGCAGCGGGCGATCCACGAAAGATCGAAAAAGGGGTATATTCGATGTTTCCGATTTTCCTGATAATGTTGTATGTTGTGCACATATGACTGCACAGCACGAACTCGCAGTTCGTTTTCAAAAAAATTTTTTTCAACAAGGAAATTCGACAAGTGTCGCGGTTGACGACGACCATTTTACGAAGAGTGCGTTTTCGTAAATTCGCAATCATGGTGGCAGCCACTGAAGCTATATATTACAAATATCTTTCTTTTTGGCGGAAGTAGAAGTAAAGAGGAAATATTCTTATCATTTCAGGAATTCTGAGTAAATTATGTATTTTAAAAATTCACGAAAAACGCTGCGTTTTTGAAAATCAGTCAAATTTGGGACGCTATGGCTACTTCGTGAAATCTAGCTTGTTCATATTTGCAGTATGAATAGGCCTTTATGTGAATAATGACCCTCTGCATTTGTATTTCTTAATAATTTTCAAAGTAGTAAATTTTTTCATGCTCGAAACACCAAAAAGAGGAGAAAAGTGCTCCTCCATTCAAAAATCTATAATAAAAAAAACCCAATCTCAATTTTGTTCAAAGTCCCCCAAAATGTTCTCAAAGGACTGCAGAATGATATTATGAAAAAACATGTTGCATCATTTTATTACAACAAAAGCAGAAAATGTCAAACATTGTGTTTCCAGAGCGTGGTGGCTACTGCGCAAAGGACATCTCTAGTAACAAGAAAAACAGTAACACGTCTTTTTCTTTTTGAGCTTCGCTAAACAACAGTAATGATCTTTGGTCGGAAATTGGGAACTGTTTGTAAAGAAAAAAGACCGTTCCAATTAAATGCATTCGCGTGGTTTGCGACTTCACGCCAGGTTACACATCCCTCAGTCCACAGTATGCACTTTCAGTTGTAGCCTCCTTTTCTTTCATCTATTTCAGTTGAGTATAATTCATATCTTGAGTGCTAACGAAAGAACGCATTCCCTCCATGCGTCCTTATGGTGATGTGCTGTGCCAGAATTGAGAGATTGGTATAAAAGCCAAGGTCTCTTCATGAATGGAAATGAATTCTGGAGAGCGGTCGCCAAGAGGTGTGGTTTTTTCGCCCCAAATGTGTACGTTGTCAAACCTTATGTGATGAATGCAGAGTTTAAAAAGAATCGATCACGTGAAGATTGGTGGCAGCAGTTCTGGCCACGGACAAAACACGTTTTGTTGCATTGCATCTGCTTTGTTTTGCATATCCTTCTTTCTCTTGAAGGAGTGCTGGCAGATCTGGTTTCCCTCTTGAATTGAGCGCGCATCCTGCTTCATGACCCTCCGCAAAAGAGTATCGATCCGATATCTTCTACGTAACGAAATTCTGCTGCAGCGGAATTTCTTTTTGTGCCCATGAGGCAGTCCGTACAAATCTCGGCCATGGCTATAACGCCTACCCATAGCCACTTCAGAGCGTAGGATAGTGATCGCATCAAAGTGAGCACAATTGGATGCTTAATCTATCTCAGGTGGGTTTGGCTGACTGGCACAGCCGTACTCGTTGCTGTCGCCCGCTCAGGCGGGCGTCCATCGCGCCGCCCTTTGGATCTGTCCGCCTAACGCATGCTACTCGTTTACACGAGGCTTGTAGCGCGGGCCACACGATCCGCACTGTGCGGATCCAGAGACGGGCGGGAGGGCGACGAGCGGTGAAAAAATGTATTGTGTAACCAACGCAATCGACACCCCAGTTTCTCGTGCTAGCGACAAAGCTGGCAAACAATGTGTGGCTGCTGTGCTAGGTTGCACTGCGTACTCGCCGTTCACCACTGCCGCCATTTGCGATTCTCACATTCTTACAATGCATGATCGACTCAGCTACACATATTTCGCGTTTAGCTTCGTACTTTTATATAAGCGCATTTACTAAAAAAAATTATCCAGAGGAATGAAATGTCCGTGCTGCCCGTCGAGGAATGTAAGTGGTGTCGCAAAATGCATTAATGGGAACGATTTTTTTTCTTACAAAACAGTTCCCACTCATTATGCTGTTTAGCGAAGCTCAGAGAAGAAAAAAGACGTGTTACTGTATTTTCTTGTTACAGAGATCCTTTACGCAGTGGCCACCACGCTCTGGAAACACAATGTTGACATTTTCTGCTTTGTTGTAATAAAAATGATGCAACATGTTTTTTCATAATACCATTCTGCAGTCCTTTGAGAACATTTTTGGGGGACTTTGAACAAAAATGAGATTGGGTTTTTTTTATTATAGATTTTTGAATGAGGAGCACTTTTCTCTTTTTGCTGTTCGAGCATGAAAATTTACTACTTTGATATATTAGAGAAATACAAATGCAGAGGTCATTATTCACATAAAGGCCTATTCATACTGCAAATATGAACAAGCTAAGGTGTTCACAGAAGTAGCCATAGCGTCCCAAATTTGACTAATTTTCAAAACGCAGCGTTTTCGTGAATTTTTAAAAATACATAATTTATTCAGAATTCCATGAAATGATAAAAGCTATTTCCTCTTTACTTCTACTTCCGCCAAAACGAAAGATATTTGTATATATAGCTTGAGAGCTGCCACACGGTTCCGAAGTT